>NC_136635.1:25169606-25334606 GCF_949748355.1 Melanostigma gelatinosum
CCACAAAACACAATTTATCTTTCCAAACTTGGATCTTGCTCTGGGAAAGTAGTACATTGAACTCAAAACAGATGAATCGCTGAATGATGTTCAATTAACACAATGGAACGTGCAGCCCTTTGAACAGATGCGTTATTTGTTTTGACACGCAGTTCTCTTAAAATTCATCCACTCCAGCTTCAGCACAGAACGTTAAAACCCCTTGTTCTGTCAAACAAATTCTCCGGATTATCGAAGGTTCTGAGAATTAGAATGGAAAAATCCATGCGTAAAATTACCGTCCATTCAATTTCAGGCGATATTTTCCTCTAGAGGCAAATGTGTTAATTGGGCTTCCTAAAGTAGCTCAATCCTCAGGTTATTTAATTTCCCCAAATGCCTTAGCTGTGCTGAATTCAGAGGGAATATGTGTGGGGAACTCTTCAGCAAAACGGTCATTCAGGGAGAAATAGCAACAATGGGGAGTAATGGAAAATAAAATAATAGTGAAGGTTATAAATACATATATATATATCTATATATTTTTTTTAAGTGGTGTTAAGCTTTTATGTAGAACGTGGTACAATTATTTCACAAAAATCTAGCAGCAAGCCGCTAAATCACACAAAATGGTACTGAACTCAGTTGTGAATAAAACTGAACTGAGCTTGATCTGCCAAAAAACCCTCATCTTCATGACTGTCATGTCATCTAATTGCTTCTGTGTGTTTTTCCCAGAGACTGTGTGCAGCTCGGTTGTTGGCCCTTAGCGCTCCAGCAGCCTGGTCAAAAAGACATCCTGGCAGGGTCCCACGCACACTGCCCTCGCCAGCTCCCAGAAGTCTTTGTGGTAAACCACTGACCGTGCTACTCCCTATTTTCCTTCAGCCCAGCAAATAATGTGTCCGAAAAAAAGATTATTGATCGCCCATAAAAGAAGAGCCAGAATGTTGTTGCCTCTCTGCTTCAACTTTAAAGAACAATACAAGTGCTAAACCATCACTTTGAATGCAGTGCTGCCCCGGAAACAGCACAGCATTTATTTATTCTCATTGTTGTTCCGTTTGGGATGAAATGAGTTACAACTGCAACATGAACAGACAACAATGACATCTATTTGTTTGAAATGCTGCTTCATTTCCCCTTACATTTGAAAGCCTTGTTGCGAGGTTGGCAACCTTGTCCTGGGTCTTTTCAAAGGAAAAATTAGATTTCTCAAAAGGAACATTTAAATTTCCTCCCTGCTCTGTTGAGTCATTCACCGTTTCGCCCAGTTTACCAGACGCTGGCGAAGCTGTTGCTCATCTGGCCTAAATGTGGCCTGAGTGGGTGATTCTCAGACACATGAGGGAAGCTATATTTACAGAATTAACGACACACTCCATCCGCCACACAGCAGCTGCCTGCTACACTTAGCTGATTGAGACTGCAGGCCCGCTCGCATTTGCAGAGCACCGTGATGGGGCAGCTTTATGTGCATCTTGCTCTCCTGATGCTAGAAATCAACACTGACACTCCTATGCA
Source organism: Melanostigma gelatinosum (assembly GCF_949748355.1). Taxonomy (NCBI): domain Eukaryota; kingdom Metazoa; phylum Chordata; class Actinopteri; order Perciformes; family Zoarcidae; genus Melanostigma; species Melanostigma gelatinosum. The sequence continues at coordinate 25,171,110 of NC_136635.1, forward strand.
ACACTTGCTCGGGCAGATTGACTGTGTTGGGACTGCTTTGCGAGGAGTCCACCCCCTTTGTTCATCGTTTCACTTTTAATGTCGATCGGCCATCTTTATCCACATTTTCTCTTTCACAGAGACAGTGCATGGGGTGCTGCAGAGATGGAGCATGGCTCGGCTCAGCAGTGATGCTGTTAAATGAGAGAAGGAGCTAGTGATTCAAGTCGGTGTGTATATACAACACAGTGTTTTGCTGTAAAATCTGTGTTTATGTTCACTGCAGGCATAATTCACAGTGTGTGTTGAAGGGCTCCAGGCCATGCAGACACACAACTGGCAAACTATTTCTCCCCATTGTGAGAACAAGAACAAAAATCTAAGTGTGCAAATAAAACACACTTTTCGACGCTATGTGTGTATATAAAGAAAAAAAAACCTGGACGTGTTTGAATTTTCGTGTCATGGCAAAATTTTATTTCACACTCTACATTATGTTTGTTGCTGTATTCTCAGTCAAATCCAGATGTCAGGGAACTTATACAAAGCCAGACATAAGCAGAGTATCATAACGTATAATAGGAATAATGGCCCTTTGATTTTTGGATTTCCTATTGGAACACCTGTCACTTTTTGGCAAGGGCACACCCCAGCACCAGGTCTCCTTTGGTATCGCTGGGGGAGGAGTGTATGCATGTGTGTGTGTGTGTGTGTGTGTGAGTACGAGTGTGTGAGAGAGAGTGGAAGATGAAACAGCCGCCGTGGAGGCAGTGATCACACAGACAGACGGGGTGAGTGACAGACAATACCTGCTGTAAAATTCCCTCACATCTCCCCTGATCTGTATTCATAGATCTCGGCTGCTACGCACTGCAAACTGTAGCCCACACCAACGGGCTCTTTTGGCGCACCGCCCCGCTCAGTTTCACTCTTGCAACTCACTAAACAGACCCCTTTTTCTCGCCTTCCCAAAATATTTGCCGTCTTTTGTTCTTTGTCTAAATGATGCCTCTGATCACGAGGTGAAAGCTGAAAGGAGCTCTCTGACAAATATGGACTTTTTCCCCCCATCTCCTCTAATCGCACCTAATTCTGCTCCTTCACGTGTAAGGTTCCCCTTTTGAGTGTGTTCTTACACTCTAATACCTCAGAGATGAGTCGTTTTTTTTTCGACTGAAGGAGTGCTCTCCTTGAGCAGCGTAATTGAGAAAAACCTTAATATTGAATGTTTATTTCGCTTTTTCCACCTACGCGCTTCACACATTGTTCTCAAATCAGTCACATCAGTCTATCATTGACCCTTCTCTATGTCCCGTCCTCGATTGCAGATTGGCCAATCATAGCATAGCAGCCAGCTCTGACCTGGGCCCGAAAACTAACCAGCTCTGTTCCATAGACTCTCATGCAATTGGTTCAGATTTTCTTCATTTTCAGGCTGGTTTTATGGATTTTGATGGTCCAACGTTGTGTAGTGATGATACTCGTTACCTGGAAAGATTGGAAGGAGATATATGTTTCTAAAACGTTACGTTTCCAAGTAAAAAGCTCATGGAGCCAACATTAGCAGAGTACGTTAACCACATCATTAACTAGCATTAGCACTTCTATGCTACGCTGGCTACTAAATGTACAATGAATTCCTTAATTTCATTGTCCTCTGTCTTGTTCGCCAGGTTTATGTGGTGGTTCACTTTTTCACTGTGATAGGCTTCAGCTTCTATCTTTTTCTTTTTAACCTGTTGTCACTGCTGAGGCAGTCATCATTCAAGCGCATATTGTAGACCCCTCTGTGTGCTTTTGATTTGATAACATTTATGCTGGGAGTGCAGTTAGTGACAGTGTGGGCTCCGTCGTAGCTCCGACAGCTTGACGGAGTGGCAGCGGGGCTTAACAAAGGGTCAGTTCCTCTCGACCTTTCTACACTGTTTATACTCAGAGAAAGTCTTTCAAAAGGGTTAACGCATTGGCCATTATCAGCGCTATCAGAGCCCTTTTTTTGTGCCATTGCACCCCCCCAGTTGATGACTGACTCCAGGCCTAAAACTTCCTGAAACCCAAGCTATGTTACAAGAGAAACACACACACTCCGAGGACACCACAACACAGGAGCTGCTCAAACTGGATTAGGTTTGTTGTGGCAGATCTAGGTTTCAGGTTTGACTTGAGTAATCTGTCGTTTAATTTCTTCGGGAATTGTTTTGACAAAACAAGTTAGCGTAAAGTCGGAAATGTCGTCTAAAACAAAAAGGGTGTGTGTATGTTTTTTTTGTCTGTCTCTTCCAGCTCATGTGAAGCACATGTCAGTCATCAGCGAAGTGTTACAGTGGAAGTGACATCAGAACCCTTGAGGGCTTGCACTGCGAGAGAGGCTTTTTGATATGATTTCAGAGAACAGAGTTCAGCGAAAAGAAAGGAGTTTCTTGTGTCTCTGTTGTTGGAAAAAAAAAAATCTTTCTATACAAACAGTGGAGATGAACTGGAAGGTGCCGTGCCACGCTTTTACTGAATCTTTATCATTGTAGCTGTCAGCAGAGGTAAATGCCGTGATTTGTGTTGCTAAATTACACATTTAGTGTGACAAGGGTAATTATTGTGACGTTAGCGCACACAGATGGAGACATGTTTGTCAGGCGTGATTATAATTACAATCATTCTGTGATACTGAAAATGAACAGTGTTGTGTTTGATTGACCTGCATGTTGAAACCAATTTACTTTCTTGCTTTGTGATTTCCCAACACTGGCCACTGGAAGAAAAGTAACTTAAAACTGACAAAGGTGCAATCTTTTCTCTGACCACGAGTGGACAGTTAAGACAGTGCTGCTGATTGGCCGGAGCCTGCAGAGCTGATCTTTATCCTGGCTTGTCTCAGGCTGGAGGTGATGATGCCCACAGCAGCCAGAGATTGATGGGGGGCCAACACAAGCGGCGAGAATGAGCTCTGGCCTTTGAAGTCGTCCACATGGAGGGAAATTGATATATCAGTTTAAGCCCTGGACCCTATTAAAGGAGCCCCTGTCAGGTTAATGTGATAGCCTCCATGTTACCCCCAGACCCATTCAGGTCAGCCCTAATTCCTGCCCCCGCTCTCAGCAATCTCATTTTAGTTTCCCATCAGCAATGTTTTTCCATCAGAGGAGCTATATCACAAAGTCAAACACTGGGCCATCTCTCTCAGAGTGATTTAAACCTCCAGCCAGCACGTTAATCACCAGCCAGCGATTCCCATGGTTATTTGCACAGGTTGGACAGTCTTTAAAAGTGGGTTCTGTAGAGGTATACGCCTCCCCTGGACAGCACTCTCGCATCCCCTCTTTCCCTCAGACTCCCCTTCACTTGGCTCCTCCTCCTTCAAGTCTGAGCCTTCTTGGGGCCCCCCCCCCCACCCCACACCCCTGTCCCCATGGTCAATCAGCCGAGCTGGGGCCCCAGGTCCACGGAGGTGTGCCCTATGATCATTAATTTTTAATTGCATGCAGAAATACACTTACATTAAAAATGTAGAGCGGTGTCTTTTTAATTCAGACACAGTGTATTTATTATTAAACCTTTGTCTTGGAGGTCAGCTCACACGGAATCATCTGTGCATCAGATTCAGAACGTATGCGCCTTGGTCGGCCAGATCGCCCCCACATTTTAAATGTGTCTGTTATTCACTTTGATTTTCTCCCTCTGTCATAAGTCATCCGGTTGCTCCCAACTACAGCATCAAAAATAAATGCCATATCACCAGAATAAAACATGAACAAGACTAATGGCAGAAATCTATGTTTTAAAGAGACAGTTGACAGTGGTCAAAAGCTGCAGGAAATTACAAATTCAATTGATGATAACGAATGTGATCTCAATCAAATTCACATTCAGAAGTGAACTTTGGCTCATCTCCAGTCCTGTGACCATCCACTGAGGTCTTGTCTTCTGTGACTGAAGTTTGTGATATCTCCTCACATTTTAAGTTGTACTCTTTACATTACAGCTATATTTTTTTTCAAAGTATAAAATAGTGTTAAATAGATTGCTGAATGTGTTCTTCATACCTTCTCAGCATCCACTGGTCTTTATTATTAAAGTTAATATACTTGTATCTTGTAAATGGATGGATGGATGGATTATATTTTATTATATTTAGGAAATAATAAAAGCAGACTGATTAACCCTTTTATATTCTTCATAAATATGTGTTGCCCCACCCAACAAAAACTAAACAAAAATGAATCCTCTTCAAATTGGCAGAGGACTCAGCAATTGCTGATTGTCTCTTTTTTTTGGCAAGTTCGGCGAATATTTGATATGATACATACAATTGGCAACCCTAGAAAATGCTGACTTCTGTTTCTGTGGGAGAGAATCTGTTCATTAATATAAATTGTAAAAAGCTAAACATTTTTGGCAATATGTTTCCATAATACTATATAAATAATTGAACAGCAGGTGTCTGATATTAGGGACAATAGCTGTTTAAAAATGCTGGATGTCAAAATGGTACAAACCCAACATAACAAATAATTGTCAAGCGGTTCACCGGGGGAAGAAAGGTGATTCATAAGTGTATATAGTTGGACACAATAACACATAATGATTGAATGTGTGTGTGTGCATGTCTGAAATGCGATCAGCTAGCCAAGTGTCATGTTGTTAAAATATTCAAACTTTATTCCCTCGTCCTAAAAAACATCACATCCATGGCCATATAACAGATACTGTAACGTTTGGTACTACTTGTTTCTTTGGGCCTTCTTTGTACCTTTGCCGAGCATCCTGTATTCCAAGCGTCTGTGTATGAGGAAATAAAAAAAAGAAAACTCAAACTAATTTGTTTATAACAGCGTCGTTATAGATCTATGGGACCATGCATATTTTGTCTCGTCTGAGTCGAGAGTGTTGAGATTAATCCCATGTTGTTCCCATTATTGGCCTCTCCTGAGACATTATGATGTGAATGACTGTCTAAGCGCCATCAGATCCATCAATTGGATTCAAAGAAATGTTATCCATTACTCTCTCCAACCCAGCAGATGTTGAGGTTTTTGTAAGTCGAATTCCTTTATTATGTTAATATCACTGTTTTGTCACATGCACCATTTCCATTTGAGTGGGGTGGAAAAATCATCAGATGGATTTGGCTCCCTCAATAAGGGATGTTTGACATTCAATGAGATGAGAAACATGAAAAACACATTTCTATGGCAAGTGGCATATGACAATCACAACAAGAAGGCCCTTTGAGTGAACAGAAGATCACAATATAATTGTGGCACCATGTTGGGTTTTTTAAGACACTGCCTTGTATACATTTTGCATTGATTATGTTGTTTTGAAATGTACAAAGGATAGGGACATTGTATTGCCACAATGGCTGTTTTTTCTGCATTTGGCTCAACTTTTTATTTGTATTTCTTCATCATAGAACTGACAACAAACACGCAACCATATGGACATGTAGCCTTGAAGAAACAAGAATGCAGAATATACGGTTGGTGTCCTCTTTTGGTCAATGTTTTGAATTAAATGGCACAGACATGCATGTTTCCAGACACATGCGGTCTTGTTTGCACACCAGGGTGTGGCACGGAGTGTTTGTAAGTATGTGCAAAGGCAGCTAATTCTTCGCAAATATTTTTAAAGGTTTTCTCCTTTCCTGCCTGATACATTTTATTTTAATTGACATGGAGTTTCTTGTAAATTTAGTCGAGGTAATCATGAACCTAATATTGGATAAGAAGGGGATTTAATTCTAATCGGAGGCATGTATTTGTATTTAATATATGCTTGCGTGTATGTCTGTCTGAGAGTAAGAGACTTGAGTGTTTTGTGTGGCCGCGTACATGTACTATGTGTCTGGATGTCTGCATATCTGCGAGTCTGCGTGTGTGTGTGTGTGTGTAGTCGTAGACTCAGAGGCATAGCGTGGGTCTGCATGAGGGAGTGTGGTGGCAGAGCACTCCTCTGATAGGCCAGATCCAGGGTGCACTGAAGCCTTTCGCATATATATGGAATTTTTGAATATCTAAACCATTATTTAGCATCCAAATCAGTTCTGCTTGTCTGACTGATGGACAATTTCAGTGTGACCCCGGTCTTTTTGCATGTGACCTATACTGTCGGGATTCTTGCATATTGTTTGGATGTTCACGTTGACTCCTCTCCCGTTTTTCTCTTTGATCCTTTTAGCATGCTCTTTGTGTCGGAATTCATGAAATATTCATAGCTGGACTGTGGCTTTTCCATATCTTTATGTACAATTATTGGCAGGCGTCCTGTTATGTCGAGCCATCTTAATAGTAGGTATTGGGCTCGGTTAAGTGTGACTTCAGATTTTTCTGACAGTTTAGCTGGTCTGTGTTATGAATTGATAAGGTGGGGCATTATATTTGCAGATTGCGCAGCGTGGTTGCCTTTTTAGCCGACCATTAATATTGATAAACGCAAATAATGCGTCTCACATGAGAGACTAAAGCTCAACTCTGGAATATGAAATATTGAAAATATTATTAGTCATCGTGGGTTATTATTATACATTTTATTTGGATCCAATAATAGAATATATCAGACGTTTTACTAACAAGTCCACCACTCCCTGCTCTGATAATCACCTTCATCGCTACCTTAATAGAGTCCTGATTTGAGGTATGCTGGTTGTGTCGATAATGCTAACAGGGTTAATAGTGTGTTCCTCTCCATCATGACCAGTACTATTGGCAGAAGGAGTAATTGGACAGAGGATGTCATTATCATGCCCCGTGTGCTGCCGAGGATTTTGCAGGACCACAGAGGGCCCGCGGTGTGGCCCTTGCCGAACGCACCGAAGTCCTCTGGAGTTTCACATGTAAATACAGTCTATTCTCCCAGCATTTAATAAATGTTTCTGGAGGTTTATTCATGTGCAAATGGGTGAAAGCGCTGCTCCCCCCGCTCCAGCACAACGTGTGCACAGAGGCACAGAGCTGTTTAAGGAGAAGAGATTCATAAATCAGCCAGTGTGGAGCTAAGCCTGTGGCTCTCTCCACTAGGGAACCACTAGGAGTATTTAATTCTCTCTTCTCCCCTCTCTCCCTCCCCCACCCATCCCTCTGTATGTGCGGATGAAACCTGTGTGTGTGTCTCTGCATGTGTGTGCATGAGAGTCCATTACCTGCCCAAGAGTCTCCATGTTTACTCATTTGTACCATTCCACAATAAGTTCTCCCAGTGCCTCTCCAGCCAGTGAATGGCAGTGGCTGCGCGAGTGAAAAGATGTGAGAGACATCCAGATACTGGTATCGTGCATAGAGTTCCTGCACTCACAGGGGCATACAAATGGGTAAATCTAAGGATAAAGGCTCCCAGGATCCAGCTATAGTCATATGAATGCAAATAGGATTAAAGCGCTAGCTTGAGAGGCTGATATACAATTCACAGCTCTTATAGGAGTCTGGCTGCAGCCAGACCCAGTACAGCATCCTCTGCTCCTGGAAATGAGGATATGTTTATGAAGATGGCTTTCTTGTCATCGCCACCCCCACACTTTATTCCCCTCTTGAAATGAAGCTCACTGTGATTAGCAGCTAGGAAGGCCCCTCTCATTAGCATTCACTGTCTCATCTCTCAGGTGTTTTTCAGTCAATATTAGTTTGATCTTTGTCTGGGGGATAAATGATTGGCTTGATGTAGCGTGCATTTGTTTTTACAAACCCAACAGAGTGAACTACAAAGGGCTTTTCATTCAGGTTTAGACAGCACTCGAAAGGCTTTTTTTTCCTCCTCTTTTTTTTTTTTACTTGGCTGATTTAACAAGCGTTTAAACCGACTGATCTCAAAAAAGAAAAAAAGAAGGAAAAATGTGTTTCATGCTGCGGCTGGCTCTTTCTGTTTCACAAAATAGTTAGTGAGTGCAGTGAGGGCCTCTGTGTCCATAACCTCTCAATGACTGTTGATCGCAATAAATACTGCTTGACGTTTGGCTGCCGTTTTTGTTGTTGGGGGAGAGAATAACAAGGGCCATTCTGCTTCATATATTTTCAATCATTAGGCTTTCTTTGAGAAACTAAGCCTCGTCTTCCTCTCTGTCTCCCCCCCCCCCCCTCCCTGTGCTCTTAGCGGGGCTCTGTCAAAACCAAGGTCTGCTTTATCTCCATCCATGAAGTTAAGAAAGCTGGCAAAGCTGTAAATTTGGACGCCCTTCGTTAGAGGAGCTCCCCCGGCTATAATTCATCTCAATCCTCAGCGGTCTTTAGTTCCCTTTCAGGGGCTGTAAAGTACTGCCTAACACTCACTGGGAGCTGGGGGAGACGTACAGAAGGCCCAGGGGTTACCAGAGAAGGGCTTGTGTTTGAGGGGACAGTCCTGGGGTCTATGACACATGGGGGTCAGGTGACAGACCTGGAGATGATATATGGACGCTCGTGTGACACGGTGCTAACAAGACTGGCTTTTACAATGGGTCTCATTTTCCCTTTCCCCCCCCCCTTCCTTTCTCCCTCCCTTTCCCAGTCTCGTTTTCCCTCTGTCCCTCCTTCGATTTCAATCATCACTTGTTGGGATGTTGGATCCTTTTAAAACCTTTAACTGCAACAGTGGGATGAAAAAAAAGACAATACAGAGAGTCACATTGCTGTGAGGAAGTTAGCCTTGTTGAAAAGAATGAATAGCAAAAGTAAAACGGAATCCGAGGAACTGTCTCTTTAAAAATGAAAAGCATTTATTGCGACTGTTACATTTGTAAAGAAAGTATCTCCGTATTGAATGATCTAATAATCAAGTGTTGCATTAATTACCATTTGCAAGAAAGGATCTAAGGTTGGTCTGTAAGTCCTTTAGTATTTCACAACGCCTTGTAATCTTGTACTAATCATTTTATAAGAGAAAGTGTCACTGTCTTTACAACTGAGGAATTTAATTGGTCATAGAATCATCTGATTATGGGTTGGTTATTCTTAATGGAACATGAAGGATGTGACGAGGTCAGAGGGGTTAAAGCGCCAGTCGTATAGTATTATCCTATGAAATCCCGGATCAGCTATAGCATAAATCAAAGTATAAATCTCTGAAAACAAACCCACCGGTTTCAAATTCCACAGTCCTTACACAAGATAAAATAACATGCTTGGCCTCTCCTTTTTATCCTGCACGTAAAGGTCAAGTAGGCAATGCAGACAGGTGGCTGCAATATGTTTTGTGACAGTAGCTAAAAGCTAATTTACTTTATGCACGTGTGTAAGATCAGACTGTGAACGTTGTGTAACTATGTTCTCTATTTTTGAAGGCTGAGGATGAACATCCCATCCAATAGAAGCCATATTGGCGCGATGGCAGCCAGGCTTTTTTTAGGAACGTGCCTCTGGAGGAGAAATAGAGCAAGCTGTGTCCGAGTTTGTTTGAGGACTCATCTGATGGTTAGTCAGGGAAACAGGTGGGAGAGGGACAGTGTGTGCTTCTCTGGGAATGAGGGGTTTAGAAATAGCACTCGGAGTTAGGTCCTTACATCCCAACTATCCTCTCATTGCCAATCAGCCACCCAGCGAGCAAGAGAGGCCTGAGCCTGCCTTCCTCCCGCCCACATTCCAGCTCAAATCCGATTGAAAGGCAAAACTGGCATCACTCCGAACGAAATAGAACGGATGTGATTGTCTGATCAGTTAATTATGACAATGGAGGAAACTAATAAGAGCTCAATTTATGTTACAGTACACAAACAATCAGTAAATAACACTTATATAATATAACATAACATGTTTATTTGTTGAGATGCCCCGATGGACCTTGTTATAGGAGGTAAAGATCAGGAGAAGTAAACATGAAGTGTAATTATGAATACTGATGTTAAATTAAGCTATGATGAGTTTTCACTGTTAATTTAACATCTCTATTACATGTTGATGCCTCCATGACCAAGTTAAGCAGATGAGACTGAGGACAACTATGTAGAAGAAAAGATGTTCACTTTGCCGAATATGTAGCTTGACAGAGTTCTCCATGTGTGTCCTGGTGTTCTCATGTTTCCTTACCTCCTCATCCCTCACTCCCTATCCTGGTGTTCTCATGTTTCCTTACCTCCTCACTCCCGTAACTGTCCGTGCTGGATCCGTCCCCGTTGTTTTAAAAAGCTAAATAAATGATTAGCATGACGTCATCCGGCTAGCCAAACCTGTCTGGTGTACAGCTAGTGAAGCTTCGCATGTAGTCTGCTATCTGATTGTGAGGTCAGGCTGATCTGATATCAGCTCTTTGGCTGCAGAATCTCCGCCAAAGTTCTCCTCTCAAACGGGTCTTGAGGAGGAGTGCTTGCGCTGGCGCTTGCGCGTAGAGACTTCTCCTGACGAGAACGCGCAGCGAGGGGGGCCTGATCGTTCTGGCCCCACGCTGAATCTATTTGAGGGCGCTGATTGGCTAAATTGTATGTCACTCATTTATATCTTGAATCAGCAATTAGCTAAACTGCTTCATAGACCCGCCTCTTTTGGGCCAAAACGATTAGGCCCCCCTAGCTGCACGTTCTCAGAGTGTCGTGCACACAGAGAGAGAGCACGAGCAGAGAGCGCACAGGCGGAGAGGACGAGCAGGAAAAGCATATATTTTGCGCAGATATCATATTTTACACACATTGCTGGGTGCATTCCATCGTTCAAAAACACAAATATTGACAATTTGTATAATTTATGATTATTATAATTTTTTTTTTTTTCTTTTTTTTTGTGTGGCTGATGGTGGGGCCATGCCCAATGGCCCTCTATTGACCAGCTGCCACTGTATACATGTGTGTGTAAAGGAGCTAGCTAATAGCTCAGAGACTGCATTGTTAAATGTCCATGTTGGTTAGATGGCTTCGTGTTTTTATTGTGCCGGCAACATCTGGGTCCACAGTTGTGAGGTTAAAAGAGAGGGCTGCTGCTTTCGGTCAAAACCTAAAAATAGGACAGTCTTCAGAAGCTGTGCCACAGGCAGCCAGGAAATGCTTTGATTTCTCTTCCCCCTTTTTTGATTTTATAAGAATATTCAATAAAGCCTCTGGATCTGGCAAACAGGTGGCAGCGCTTAGGTTCCCCCACAGTGCTAAAGCAAACTTCCCTTCCATATTTTAGCATCACAAAAACCCTGTAACACATGCAAAAATATGCTGCTCTGTTACTTACTGTATTGTGGAAACTCTGCATTTAATCTTAGCTCTGATGAAATGGAGAAATGTGGCGAAAATAAGGGTATTGTCAATGATCTTGAAAACAGGAAATCCTCTGTTTACTTGTTCAAAAGGTTAGTATTGAAGTGGCCTAGAATAAATGAATCAGGGTTCCTGCACTTGGGCGTGTGTTTTAATGTGTGTTTGTTAGTATGTGACGCACATTGTGGACCGTCTAGTAACCTGAGGCCAGGCTTAAGGGCCCACCTGTCTCGAGTTGTGGACAGACGAGGCCTGGCTGCCAGGCGCTCCATTCATCTCCATTGCTATTGCTAATGCTAATGCTAACATTAGTGCTAACATTAGCTACTGTTCTTGTTTCACTCTGTCAGCCTCATGCCATTCCCTTGGCCTGAGCCAAATGGGAGACTGATAGCCTACTTATGCTGATGGCCTTGCTCCACATTCATTATATTAGGGCCATGTGAATAAATAAAATATAAGATATGTATTTATAAATTATGTGATGAATTTTTAATAGTTGTTGAACTTGTTATGTCATACTTTATAATCCCCAAAGGGAAAGTAATTTCTGCATTTGACCTAACTATTTAGGAGTAGTGGGCAGGAATAGTGCAATTCCAAGAGACCAACTTCAGTCATGAGACTAGTGCCTTGGTCAAGGCAGAGGCAGATGAATTCTAGCACCTACAGTTGCATGGATACCTCTACTAGAACATGTATACTCCATACAATTGGCCCCGGTGAGGTTTGAACCTTAGACCTTTTGCTCTGAAGTGACAGTACTTGTCACGTTGCCTCCATGCAGAAGGTATGCGTATACTTAAACCTGCAATAACTGATTTATTTTGCTACCCAGGGGCAAGGCAAGCAAGTTGTGAACACAACATTGACAAATCGTCACCTTATACGGTGACATTGTTAGCAAGCAGGTTCTTATTTACACATCCAGCATTTGGAGAGCAACATTTCCGATGATTTGGAGTTGCATTTCTGGCAGGCCAAGTTCCAATATTCACTCCCTTTCAGCTCCCGAGGGAAATGGCATAACAATACCCCTCTTGCCTTATACTAGCATCTGTAGCATATGGATTTTCTAAATTGTTTGGTTAGCAGCTTGAATCACAGATCTACATAGGAAGTGGATGTGTTGAAAAGATGGTGAAAATTATTTATTTTTCTTTAAATTATAAATTTAACTTAACTGGGGTTAAAAACGTGAGGTCTCATCTGTTTACAACGAAATATCCTTTTTAAGTGTTTCGTGCAGCAACATGTGCTTTAATTTGCCTGTAAAATGGCTTGCATAGTGAGATCCATGGTTATGTCTAAGAGTGTTACTTTAGCTTGTTCTGTTTTTTTCCTGTGTAATTACAGCATGTTTTCTTTTGGCAACATGCATCCTGGAATTAGCAAATGAATGTTTTAACCCTGGTGAACTTCCACAGTGTGTTTTGCACTCCCCTCCCCATTACATTGCATGTCTTTGGAAACGAACACAGCCACTAATGACCTTTAGCATTGCTGGCAGGTTTTAAGTGTGATCAGTGGGTATATGTTTAAACGTGTCCTGAGCCTCAGGAGATTACAGTGACGATACCAATTAGCCCAATCTCATTAGCTCGCTGAAACTCCACCGAGTCACACAAAGTAAGGACCTTCTCGAATCTGACAGCCCTAGAAGTGGTCCTGTGCACTCTGTGCGTGTGTATGTGTGTGAGAATGTAAAAGAGAGACAAAGAGTGTGGTCTTTCATTTTGTTAACTGTGGGTTTATGTATGACCTGTTAACTCTCAATGTGTATGTGGGAGTGTGGGTGCATGCAAGTGTGTAAAGCTATAAGCTTAATTACCAGTCAAGGATCAGACACGGCTCTCTATATGTACACCCTCCCTGCTAGCACACACACACACACACACACACACACACACACAAGCAACATCTGACTTTCATGTGTTTGTTTGGACATTTTCACTGCCTGGTGATTAATTTATGAATTCTTGAAAGATAGATGGTGCGCTCAATCTCAGGTTTAAAAGCTTCATGTTTTCCCTTCTGTCTCTGGCACACACATTTCCCGCTCTTTATGTCTGTTGTTTTGTTTTTTTAACATATTGGGGTTTTGAAAAGATTTGGTCATGAAAACACATTTTTGACAATACGTTAATTGCAATAGTTTATGTTAGGTCAATTCATTATCTTCTTTCTAACCATGTTTTGTATGTCTTTATAAGTTAATAAAATGTATAATAATTAACAATCCCTCTTTCTCTTCCTCTCTCTCTCGCTCTCTCTCTCACACCAGGCCCACATCTGATTAGTGTCTATTAAAGATCAGAGGGGTGAGGAGGAAGTGCCCTGCTGATCTGGGTGCTGAGTGCTGTGTTATCTTTGGATGAGTTTGGCCGCCCCGCTGGCACACCACAGTACCTTATTACTGTGTTACTGAGTATATTAGAGCGCCCTCGGAGCAGGTTAGTTTTGAACTGAAGCAACATGAGATCTAGTCTTAAAGCAGAGTTTTTGTTTTAAATATGGATAATTAACTTTGGGGAAAATGTGGTAATTCCCGCTGCTTAATGTAATGTCATAAAATACAATTTACAAAAAACAAAAACTCAGCCTCACTAAAGAAGTAAAGCTTTTTCTAAACCTCCCTTTTACATAACCTGATGTAATGCTGTTTGTGTATCGTATATTCCAAATATTTCATGTCAACATTTGAGGCATTGGTGTGAGTACACTTAATTGGCACTTTGTTTGTGCCAATTAAGTGTACTCACACCAACGGCCTCATTAGCAGCAGTAGGAATAAAAGGTATTTATTTGCCCCAAAGTATGTCTCTTGACGCTTCTGTTAGTCTACCATTGCAGAGGGTTGCAAAGAGGGTTGTTTTTCCACGTTACTATTTCACTTTTACTGACATGACATTACGTTACACTTTTGTAAACCGTTATAATTTACTGTTTAAGAAAGCTTACGCCACTCCAGTAAGTCCCACTAATGCCATTTAACCCTATGTTTCCCCTTCTGTCATGCTTGGTCTCATTAGGTCAGGATTAACAGGGGATTACTGTAGCCATGGGCTACTTGCTCTTTAACACTAATATCTCGCAGAGATGCTCCATAATTTCATTTTGAACGCCTCAAATGACTTGAAACAGGCGGGGGTATCTGGGCCTTGGCAAGTAATCAAAGAAAATAACTCGGGGATGGCTTTGATACCGGAGCACTTTCCACTCGCGCCTTCGTAGAAGCCGTGTTTATTTATTGTCCTCGGAGGCAGGAAATTAAAGCTGGCGTGTTTCGTGTAATTGGTCATTTTGTGTTATTCACATATAATCATACCTCCACGGATGAACACTACCTGTTATTGCAGAAAATAATTCCTCTGAGCCAGATGTCATTTTCACCTTTTTGTCTCCTCCTTGCTTTATTTACAGCTTGGTTTTCCCGGCCAGAGGTGGAGGATGAATGAACACAAGGGCTCACAAGGTGCGTATGAAAGAGTGTGTGTCATTGTGTGTATGAGAGAGGCACATCAAACTGAATTGACTAACACATAGGCCACTCGCTTCAAGGGCCTGTGACAATCATGACATAAAATCTGAGAATCCTATGATACACACACACACACACACACACAACCTGCACACAGAGGCTGTCACACAGGCTCAATCTCCTGTTCTCAGGAAACCTTTTGGTGTTGTTGTAGGTCTACTTGCTGCAGCAGCTGTTGCTGTTTGTGCTGTTGTTTTGGGTGAGATCTGTATCTGAAAAGTACTGAGCAACCTCCACAAAATGTCTGTGATTGATCACTGTATTCTGCCATCGCATTCTGTCACCGTATTCGCTCTGCCAAAATCAAAACACTTTGCTTTCAAAACTCTCAAATATTGAGAACAGTGTCGGCAAGTGAATTGGCATCTTTTTGGTTTGTTTGTGTGCCTTGTAACTCTACCTAACAGCCACCAGGCCACAAGACAACAGTGGAGTGATTTCAGCTACACATCTGAAGTCAAGCAGCGATTCAACACTGCCTGCCAAAATGACACTCAAGTGAGCCGTAATGACTACATTGTTTTTACTGCCTCTCTTTCCATCCTGCTTCTAAGCAGCAGGCAAACGCACCATCGTAAGCTAGCGGCACACCGAAGTCTGTGTGCTCTGAGAACTTAAGGAGTTTTGAAAGTTAAAAGAGGGCTTTTCTTCTTCCTGATCCTGTTGTTTCCCCGGCTGTCTTTTGTGTTGGAGTGCACTAGACGATGCTATTATGTTAGAGGTAAAGTAATATGACTGTGACAGGCTTCAGTATCCATTTGAAAAGCGTGTTTGGAAGACAGCCTCGTGTAGTGCAACGCCTTCCTTTAAGAAATGCACTTTTCCCTCATGCACACTTTCAAGAATCTTGTTAAACACAAAAGGAGCAGCACCTGCTTCTGTGGGACGAAATGGGGGGGGGGGGGAAAGAGGAAATAACTTTCAAAAAAAAAAAAAGTGCTTGCCAGGTATTTGAATGTCGAGTCGAATTTGGTGCAAAGCCTGGAACAGAGAAGTTAAAGAGCTTAAAGGCTGACCTTGAAAAGTCTGACGTCGGAATCGTGTTGGTAGACCTGCTTCTCGCCTGTCAAGGTACGGCAGAATCACGACATTGTTTATTCACTTTGATTTGTCAGGGATGCATGCAAGAGCATTGACAAAAGATCTCTCCTCGCTGCACCTCCTGCCTGTGTAGCCCTTCTGTTTTTCCATCTTGCCATCACTGTGCCTGGTGCCATGTGCACCAAACTCGTGCCCCTGCGTGGGCCTTTACTGATGTCCCCCACTAATTATGTACCTCTGCTAGTCGCACTTAGGGAAACATTGATGAAATGTTTTATTTTAAGGGTCAGTGCCGCCCATTAGAATTAGCGCAGACATAGGCTAAGGCGCTTGTCATGCGTGTCACACACCACCCTCTCTTGCAGCCCCGCCTCCCCCCCCTCCCCCCTATGTGCACTCCAGCTTGGGGGGGGGGGGGGTTTGGCGGTTGTGGCGAGGGGGTTGATGGGGGGTGCTGTCCAGGCGGGGGCTGTGGTCCTCTCAGTGTGGCACATCAAACTCTATAAAGGGAATCATTTATGTGCCACTCCCTATTACTGAACAGCATGGAGACAGCTAATGAGGGCCAAGGCAAAAGGAATATATCCACCACTTTGCTGTTAGACAGACACTGGCAGGGAAAGAAAACCAGGAGTCTTCAGGGAATCATTGTTTTCAGGGAAAAAAAGGGAAGAACAAAAGGAATATGTGTGCGTGTGCATGTGTGTGTTTTTCTCACACCCGCTTCATCTACCGGTTTATTTATTTATTTCTTCACCCGCTAGCGCTGTACTTAAGCTACAGTAACAGCTTGAGGTGAAGATTCTGCAAAACACACATCGTTTTGCGCGTGCTGTGTGTGCGTTATTTGCCCCCCCCCCCCCCCCCCCACTGGTGTATTTATGATTGGTGATCATGGGAGTAAATACGTGTGCCTTAATGGGTTAATAAATGTATATCATGGATGTGAATGCGAATGGACCCTTAGGTATAACGCTGTATGTTAGCAGTGCATGTGCATACGTGCGTGTACGTGTACGTGAATCCGCACGCGCACAAAAGGGTCTAGTGGTGCTGATAAAAAGGTAGCTGTGACATTTCCAATTTGCCATGCACCAGCCCACTCCATTTTCTTCCCTGCTGCCTCTTACATGGTAGAGTAAGCCTCTAGGATTGACAATAATTACAGCCTGCATAAAATGAAGAGGGTAATATGAACACAGCTTTGCCATAATTGCCTTTTCATTATTTGCTAACAGTGAGCTATTCAGTCATAAGAAAGAGATTGCATAGTAATTGGCTGACAATGGGAGGCTGAGGCTCTGTTCAGAGGCTGTGGTAATTTTTGTGTTGCTGTGAAGGTTTTTTGAGGGGCTTTTTTTATTTAAAATCTGAAGCATTAAACTGTAATTTAAAACTACAATTTCCAGCATGAATGAAAATCTGGGTATTAACATGAGCTCCTATTTAGAGTGGAACATCCTATTAGCAGTATTAGCACTATTTGGTAACTTTCCATATGGGCCGCCTCTCAGCCCAAATGGGATTTGAGACAGCTTTGTTTCTCTCTCAGTCAGTCTCACACATCAACAACACAAGGTTGTTTACACTGGTGGAAATTCCCTGTGTGTAACGTGTGTATACGCGAGTGTGTTTGTGGTAATTGAGGGGTTTGGAAAAAGTTTGACAGTCTGTGGCACACAAATGCACACTCAAAGTGGATCGGGATACATTTGCTCACTGCACACACGACACAAGTGCACACGATACGCGCATCGAAATGTAGCTCAGTTGTGTTTTCATTGGGCAATAATTGGACAGCGATATCTATTATGAGAGGCACATACTTTAACACCCAGGCAACATGAGAATAGATATGCCACGCATCCAATGATATTTTTCAAAGCAATCCATCTCATATATTACATCACAAAGGGGTTGCTGCGTTGCAACCGGAGTCCTAATGTTAATTTGGCGAAACAGGATTTTGAGGTTATGCCTCGGCCTCTGGAGATGCTGCTACTATGATGTCAAGGACGATGAAACTAGACAAGTCTGTTGTGTGTGTGTGTGTGTGTGTGTGTGTGTGTGTGTGTGTGTGTGTGTGTGTGTGTGTGTGTGGGAGAGAGACACAAACAGGACAATGCACCAGTGATCCTTTATAAACTTAAAGGCCCTCTCACATATCAGGAAGAATTAAGTTCATCTCACATTGTGCCTGTTCTATTTTGATAACTATATTTTGGCATTTACTGACACACACACGCACACACACACACACACCTGGAATGGTCTTTTACTGAATAATTATGTTTTTTTATAACCTTCAAAATGTAGTGGGTTAATATTGAAATGTATTATTTTGCCAATTACTTGCTAAAAATGTCACGTGTAACATAACGCTGCAGAGAACAGAAACTAATGACTTTGTCTTCCGACAGAAAACAAACAATGAGCTGCAATGCACACAGTGATTTGAACTGCTATTGTCTGCCATTATTTGAAGATGTACAAAATGATATTTGCAACTGGTCCCACATTCAAAACATCAGTGATTTGAATAGATTCCACTTTGAACATGAAAGCGATTTCATATAATTAAAAATGTAATTAAAAATGAAAAAGACCAGATTTTTCTACTTCGTGTAATCCTGTTATATATCATGTGTTACGAATTAACCTGGCCCTGTCCAGACAGAGGACAGACATGCATGTCAGCAGGCTTTTAGCACATTGTTGCTAAATGGACAGGAGGGAAATTCATAGAAAATTATGCTGTGTCGAGAAATAAAGAGATCGAGCGAGACCCGGTCTGTTTGGTGTTGGATCTGAAGGACTGAAATTCCTGTGAAATGGTCGTTTGTTGCCGAGCCAGGTCGAGCCAGCCTATTCTTTATTTGGAACAAGCCTAGTTGGCACAAGACAACTCAACACTCCTCTCCCTCTCCTCTTTATAGACATCTCCTCTCACTCAGACCTGCTTCTTCACTGTAGCGAACAAACCCTCCAGTCAATCAATATTTATCTTATATAGTGTGCCGCTCCTCAGTGGCCATAATCATTTAGCTCAAGTGCTTGCATGAGTGAGAAATAAATTACATTTACAGTGCTATCATTGAGGGCCTGATGTTTCCCAGGCATTAGCGGATATTTAGAGATGGCCAAACGTGGTAGGACATTAAAGAACAAGGCTGAAAGAGATTGATTAGATGATCAAACAACAGGCCAAGCAGATGTGAAGAGTAAGTGGAGGTTAATATGATTGCTGAACTGAAGAATTATCCATCTCAGTCACTTAAGCTAATATTGACTCTTAACTTTTTATTTTAGTTAAAAATCAGTGATGTAATTCACTCAGGGTGGCGTCCAGTCCAATTCAGCGTCTAGAATTGTTTTTTAAATCTATTTAGTTTTTCATAAAGTGATATGAACTTGTTATAGTCGTATCTTACCTCATTTAAAGACATGTTGGCTTGTTTGAAAAAATAATATGTATATATATATTTATAAAATACAGATTTTAGTTTGAATGTAAAACTAAATATTGCTACAGGAGAATTCAAGTGGTACAGTTTGAAAACTGAAACTGTATTATCTGGTTGGATTGCACATTTAAAGATCAAAAACAGATCTGAAGGTGTGGGTGTGTTGTAAACATGAATATTCTCCCACATGTGCTGACAAACTTTCCGTGTCCGTCCACCTGGCCTCTGCAGTCTCTGGCAGTCTGTGCTCGATTCCTCTCCCCCGTGTGATTGTAGCCATGGAGCAGCAGCCAGCAGGTGCTCTGTGTGTTTGAGGTGCAAGTTGGTGTCATAATTATCTTACACAACGGGGTTGCTGCTCTTATTAGTAATTAGCTCCTACCAAAACTGATTGGTATGGGTTCCTTCGCTCATCCCTTTTAATGTTTAAACATTTACTCTGTGCTTGAAGGATTTGTTTGTATATATCTTGTGTGTGATGAGCGCTTTTCAAGTAATTGGCTCCTAGGGGACAACACTTTCTAACAGTTAAAGAATAATTACAGCCCTGTGAAATGTTAAACTGCCCCGACTGTCTTCTCGCAGGGGCTTAATTGCGTGCAACAAGTACGGCAGGCTTTTCATTTTGTTCCATCACAGGAACGGACTGAACTCTCATGGAAACACAGAAATTTTGTCGAGTTGTAAATAGCTTCTCATATGGTAATTTTGTAGGACGCCAAAGCAGTTTGAAGGCGTAGCTCTCATTGAAAGCGATGCCGCTAGCTTGTATTTTTTTCATGTTGTGGAAAGGGGAAGCGAGGGCATGGTGTCTGTGTTTTTATGCTCCAATGGACTTTTGCATATATTCATTGTAAGAGAATCCGTAAAGAGGGAAAGACAGCATAAAATAGCTTAAATTATGGGTGTTTGGCCGTGGATGCATGGTTGAAAGGGTTTGTTTATATCTGTCCATTATACACAGTGTATATATATATATATATATATATATACAATAGAGCTATCTTTATTTTTTTATTATCCTTTTTTTCTCCTATTTTTATTTTTGCTAAATATGTTTGTTTGTTAAAACATTTTCCATGAAAATGAAGATAACAATGGAAAAGAGGTCATGTGGACCAAGAATATTATTCTGGCATTATTGTGTGTGATCCTCACGATACAAGATAAATGACGGGGTTCTTCTGAGCCCCTGGGCTGAAATAGGTCAGCCATAGGTGATATTTTCACACTTGCATAAAGTGGAGATTATTCAGATAAGCTGTCAGTTCATAGCAACAATGAATATGAATTGAACCATATATTTTCATACATTTTGTGATTCTGCATTCATTGCATTCCATTTATACGTACTGCCATACCGTGAACCCTCTGTTTTGACCGTACATTGTTGTAAGTGTTGAAGAAAAACATTCAATGTAATGGTCATTTTCGTCTCTTTTTTTCTGACTACAAATATGCATAAATATGTGCAGCATATGCACTGCAACATTCACCAACATGAATACTTACTTTTCCATACGCTGCTTGATGATTTAATGTTTGCTGTGCGTTGTTGTTTTCCCCACTGTGTGCTGAAATAGTGTGTTTTATTGATTTTGATCCAGCGGGGTCCTGGCTAAATGCACCATTGATTTAAGAGGAGTGGATGGGCGTTGCGGTGTGCATGCCTAGCATTCCTCCCTAAAATACAGTCGTGCTTCGGTCCTCGCTGGGGAGGCGATGCAGGTCTCGCGGCAGATAAATTGAAGGCTTTGGGTCGAGCAGGTTAGAGCAGACTGACCCTCCCGCATGGTCCTCATCATGCATCATCCTCCCTATTTTTTAGGTACCCTGCTGTTCTTTGCTGAGGCTGATGAGTGTTGGATTAGGTTTGCCTTACAGGTATCCATCATCTCTCAGCCCCTAATAACCCAGTGTGACTAAAGCCATTCCCTTTGCCTTTCCCCAGTTGGATTGCTGGGGTAATATAATGCATTCAAGTCAATTGCATTGGGCTCCGTTTGGCAGTGCTGCCATGCATTGTGCCCAGTGGGCCCTTTGTAAATAAAATGTTATTACACGCCTGGATATTTCATGCCCTGTGTGCACATACTGTAGGACTCAATGGTGCCATACTTCCACGAGATCACACGCAGATGTTAATCAGAGATTAACACACACTCAACACAGGACTCAATCAGCCTCTCAATTGCTGTGCTTCCAAACACACTGATTAAGAGAAGTGCCTTCCATGCAGAACTCTCCTGTAGCTTTTTACTCAAGGATCTTAGGTGCTGATAATTATTCTCTTAATTAGTTGATAGGCGTATGATGCAGTGAGGTATGTGTTGTATTGATGCAGATGTGATGTTCCGGAAACATTTTATATGTCTAATTTTCTCCCCTTCTGGTATTTTCTTACTTGTTTAATTACGGAGGCGTATGGAAGCGAGGCGGATGAGCTGTATTTGCTGTTCCGACTGCCAAAGTCAAAGAAAATAATATAATCAGATTAAAAACGTAATCTGCGCCAGTCTGGTCGTCTTAGTCTCTGATTCCTTGACTTGATTGTCAGATTCTCCAGTCAAGAGAGGAATGTGGATAGAGTTACATGTTTTCACACTTCTGTCAGAGTGTGTAGTCATGACAAGCTTTTCACAGGACATCCAGTTGTGGGCTGTGGAGCCCTCCAGACCTCTGTTGGTCTCGGGGGAGTTTGCTATGACTGACTCAATATAGCAGAACCTCGCCACTGGAGAAAAAAAAGACAAGTAAACCTAGACTGCTTTGTTGTTTTCAAGACAGCACTTTAATTTTGTGGACGTTTCGGTTTGGATGGCCCATCGGGGATATGTATTTATGTCAGAAGGTAGACATATAGTGTTTCATGCTTAACTTAATTATGTACCTTTGTAACCCACCATATTTTTTGGGGACTCCATGGCAGCGGTGATGAATTTGGGAGATCGTGCTAACAGCTTGTGCCTGCTAGATTGAGCCCTATGATCCAGAGGGGAAGAAACACAGCCCGTGGCTAAACAAATCCTCCTTTGTTTTTGGGTGTGCTGAGTGATCTCCATTGAGAGGAGGGGATGGGTAAACACTGCTAGCTCTATAGAGCTACACATTGTAAATACACAGCGCTCATTAACTATAATGAGATGTTATGAGGAACCCTTGAGCTCATTGTGTGGCTTCTACAGAAGAACCTGCCTGCTATTGTTGTTGTTGTTGTTGTTTATGCAAAGCAAATCATTGCTTGAGGTAGAAGAACACGGCATTCCTCTCATACTTTTCACCCACTAATCATCAACGCCAAGGGATATGGTTCAGAAACACCTTGGCTTGTGATTTTTAAAAACATTTTTTTTTTTACTCTTACCTTTCATGCCCTGTGTTTCCCCATGCCTTTCAAGTAATATGTGCCTCATTCTGTAGGTGTGCATGTTTAACATGTGTTACCATGTGTTACCATGGCCTTGTAAACAATAGGACTCACCCTTACTTGGTGTGGTCTTGAAAGTGCAATGCCTCTCTGTAAAGCTGAGGTTTTTTAATGAGGACACTAGACCCATGCTGGGTTACCGTGACCTTTCTTTGGGTTTCACCCACTGCGCCATTCCAGCCAGTCCTGCCCACTCACCCACTCTGTTAAAAACTGTAAACCTACTTTTACTCTGTGGATGTGTGCTTACAGTCCTGCCTTGCCGCCTACCCAGCATGCTCTCGTTGTGTCATTTTAAGGCTGCAACCGGGGCCGCCGCCATGGAGCACTGCACCGCATTCCGAGCCTAATTACAAAAGCGGCGTCAGATGCCGGCAAAGTAACGGGGAGGGTAGGAGTCTTAACATGCATGGCTAGCATAGCCTCTTTGACGACAATGAGTGGCTTCACCTTGGCTGTTAATTGCCCCCCGCTCGGGTCCCTGGCTCCCAGTTGCGGGATGCTCTCCTGCCTTTTCTTCCTTTTTCGTCTCCCCGCTGATTGGGAGCGATCTGAATCGGCTGACAGTTGGCTGAGATTTCTCAGCCACATGCAGCCTTGACACCCCTAATTAGAGGCTCCTATATGGCGGTTTACATTAGACAAACATTTGTGCAGGCCGTGGGAGATGCCAGCTTTTGTTTGGAGAGCTTACACACATTCAGTACACACACACACACACACACACACACACACACACACACACACAATCTCGCTGGAGAAAGAAGCGAGTTTGCTCATTTGTGCTTGTTTCCAGACTTTGTGTGTGTTGTGTGTCTGTCTGAACCATAGCATGGATTTGGATAACTGTGCAGATAATGAATTTTAAATCCTATCCCAGAGATGGCACAGTGGTAAGAAACCCTTAAAGTTAATTTGCTTCCTGAAAATCATTAACATATTTCTAGTTATTGGCAAAAGGGCTGTTGAGAAGCCTCACTGGTTGTTTTTTTTATTTTGTGCCTGCAGCTTGCCAGCAGCAGACTATGGATTCGCCGCTGCTGTCTGCCCTGTCTCTCTTGTTGTAGAGATGCTCACTTGATAAGCGTCCTGCAACGATATGCTGAACACCGATGCAGACATATTTCCATCAGGCCTGCCTTTTAATTTTCAGAATAAAAGCCACCCGTTCACACCCCTTCCACTTATCAGCTCTGCTATCGCTGGCCCTTTCAAAGCCAACAAACCAGGTTTCAAATGGCCTGTTCAGTCTGTGACAAGATGTACCTAATTGCCCTCACAGACCCACAGCAAGGTCACCAATCTTTTAGATTCATTCTGTGGGAGGAAGAAAGAGAGGAGGGGAAGAGGAGGGAGCCACAGAACAAGGCCTTGTCCTCTGCCTGGAGGTTATTCCAAAAGCCAGTCATCATATTCAGCTGGATAAGGGAATTGGAGAGATAAGTGTGTGTGTGTGTGAGTGTGTGTCTGCGCATTGACACACTCATTGCCATTGAATGAGAATGTATGTATATATATATATATATATATATATATATATATATATATATATATATATATATATATATAAATGTCTTCGTATGTTTGTGTTTGTTATATGTATGTACTTGGGTCCACATGTGCAAGTGTGTGTTTGTGTGTGTGTGTGTGTGTGTGTGTTGTAGACCTGATGGAGAGGTACTACATCATTACCATATCCCCACCGTTGGCTATTCTGAGGGATTTTCTATAATAAGAGGGCCTTTGTACTTGTGCCTGTCCTCTTGTGTGGCTGCTGGGCTTGTCAGCCTGATAGTTTAATCAGCCAACCTGTCATAACCAGTGCTAGAGTGGGACTTTGCCCTGTAAATGCAGATTTATATCTAAGTTACATCATTGAATTACATTTTCTGTCTAAATAGCAGAGAAGCTGGTTGAGGGATGTAATAAAGCTAATCTACATACAGCCCTGGGTGGATAATCACATCTAATAAGTGGGACTCACGCCCCTATTAGCAGGGAAACGATGGGGGGAGGACGGAGGACAATTCAAGGAGTCAGCTGTGCTTGCTAATTATCTCTTTGCAGTCCTGATGCCTGTGTGTGTTTGTGTGAGTGCTGTTGTGACATGTGAGTGTTTGGATTTCGATTCCAGTGCTTGTGCAGCAGGTCGACTTGCTCTGCAGATGCCATGTGCATTTGTCACAGTGCTTTGGATCAATGACTGTGTGTTTGTTGCAAGTTCTATCAGAGGTTATATGCATTTCCTATGAAACTTAATATCGTTTTGTTTTTTCTTGGACAATATCTCAAATCACAACATGTTTTATTTCAGCATGCTGTAAATGCTTTTATTCCTCAAGAGCTAAGGACGGTAGTTTTGCATGTGTGGTCCCAGCAGGGATCCTACATCTCGGCAGCAATAGTGCACTTGAAGTACACATCATTCTGCCCCGTGCTTCAAATAACAGGATTCGTTTTTTGGTCAAAATCCATTCTCACAATCTCCATTTCCTTTGCTTTCGCTCAATGCTCTGACAGGAAGGCAGCGAAAAGAGGGAGGCTACTTTCAGTTTGAGGCTTCACGGTTTGTGTCCAAACCCTCCGTGGTTTGGCTAAATCATATGCGTACATGCCTAATAACTAGTCTGTCCAGGGCCTTCCAGAGGCTGTATCCCTAAAAATAAGCCCTGACACATTAAGAAAAATGCCATCTGCTTTGAATGATGGCAGGGCCTGCTCTCAGCGTCTTCTCCTTGTGTGGGTGGAGGCCCCGAGGTGACAACCTCAACACTTCTCCTCCTTAATCTGCCTGTTCCTCTGACCCCCGGCGCAACCCTGTGCTATGGCCCTCTGGGCACCATTATCCAAAAAAACCAAGGCCCTGTGTCAGACTGGACCCTGTAGCCATGTGCCCTCTCGCCTCACATCTAAGGAATGATTAGTGACAAATATGCAGGACCGATTGGCTGGAGATACAGAAAACAATCACACATTTTAGTTTCTCGGCAGAGGGAGGGATAAAATATCATCGTTCTGGATGTCGAGGCAGTCAGGCTCCTCTCCGCTCCCCTAGGTGGAGCTGCTGAGAGTAGGCCAAAACATCCATCCATCCCTCCTGTGCTTCGACTCTCCTCCTCTGATAGCAGCTCACTCTCATCACACACACAGCAATCAATATGGTGGAGCAGGCGATTCCCCTTTTCCTTTACATAAGTAACACAATTATTTCACCACTACAGCAAAGAGAGACAACAATGAATTTCAGAACAATATTAGTTTTTAGCTTTTTTTCCCCCTGAATAAAGTAATTTGAACTTATAATAATAGAACCATAATCACATGCAACCTTTTCTATGAAGCGATTAGACGCTTTATCTCCTTGACATTTGATTTACATATGATATTGCACATGGTTTGGTTTGAAATGGAATTGTTCAGAGCCCTTTCTCCCATCATTTTTACATTAATGAAAATATGATATGAAATTCATGAAGCATTAGCCATTTATCATTTTTTCCACCTCACTTATTAACACCACACCACATGTAAAGGTTGACTTGATAATTGCCGGACAAGTATTTCAAACATGATGCTGCAGAAAAAGACCTCTCACTGCTGCATTCTAGTCCTCATCAATTACTGATTGCTGTGTCAAATGAAGATATTTCCACCTGTGCTTAAACCCACCTCCTCACACATACACTTCCATCATGTGAGGAGAGAGAAAGGGAGCCACCCCGACAACAACAGGTTATGACACTTAACACAGCCCTGTGCAGAGCCTCAGTTTAAAATGACATGTTTGGGTGAAATCCACAAAGACATTATCATCATCGCCCCTAACTGTGCAATCTCGGGGCTCCTGTGTGTACCGCTGTGTGCCACTGGCTGTTGTTCGCCAAGCGTTTAAATGAATGCTGTTTCACCCTGATTGAACTGTCTGCGTAGCACGGAGCAGCAAAGGCCGCACAGCCAGGCTATTTAGAGGGGAGGCTGAGCCTGTCTCGCTGTTGCTTTACGCCAAAGTATTACCTCCTTAACTGAAGACTCCTGTTTCACCAGAGAGCTATCACATTTCATAACATGGAAAAATAACACTTTAGCAGGGGGTTCAGTTGGGGAAATGGCACCTCTAAATGAGGGTTAAGGCCATATCATTGTCTTCTCCGGCGGAGCCACCCCCGCCTCCAATAATTCTGCTGACCTTCGGTGCCATGCGGCTGGTTCGACATGGAAGGGTGAGCTGCCGGGGAGACGATCCTTTTCACGCAGCCCGTTCCCCTCAAAATGGCTTTTTCTTCTCCCAGACAATCATCTGATACGGAGGCTGAATGAAATCACAGATTACATAAGAAAGGTCCTCTCTCTGCCGCCGATAAGGGCTGCACCTGAAGTGACTGCTCTCACCGCTCTCCTCTCATCTTCCACTCCCTCATCTTTCTTCCTCTCCATGCTTATCTGCTCTTTTCTCCTCACCTCGTTCTTGTGCGCGCTCTCTCTCTCTCTCTCTCTCTCTCTCTCTCTCTCTTTCTTTAAAACCTGAGCTCTTGATTTAAAATATGGCGATTACGGAAGGCAGAGCAGATTAATATGTAAATGTCTGTAAGCTTTTTAATTATATAAGATTAACTGTTTTGTGGTGTAATACTTGAGTGAGATGGAAGTCTATTGTCATTTCTCAGATATGTAATGCTCAATTTTTCTCATACCATCGCACCTAATGTTTCCACTTTTATATCTTCTTTCTTAATACAGGGACATCATCAGAGGAAATATTTCCCCACTGCGGCACATGCGGAATTGAACTAGTATTAAATAAAGAATGATATCCATTACACATTTAAGGATGAAAAATAATACTTTATTTCCCTTGTGTACACGCACTATATATGAGAAGAGAGAACAGTTCTATTGATCTTGGGTTTCATTAGGTGAAAATACCTCCCCCGGTGTACAACCGCAACTTTTCAAGCCCATTGGAGTCTGGGTAAACATATAGAGGGACACTCTTGAAAATATATTCCCCCACCTGAGATATTCTTCAAACAAGGCCTGAGGAATGTAAATCTAGTGACTTCTGTGATGGAGGGATTGTAATAGATTCAGAGGCATCTGCAGCAATGAGGGTAGCTAGACACGTGCACACACACAGGCTCGCTCTCGCACATGAGCTCACATACACAGACTTGTAATCGTGTGAAAAGTGTGTGTGTGTGTGTGTGTGTGTGAGGGGTGGTACAGAGGGTAGGCAAAACAAGGCTCATCTCAATCGGCTTTGACTGCAACAGGAAGAGAGAAGAGCGCCACACTGTGGACTGGAGGGATATTGAAGGAAACGCTGATGAATTTGGTGTTCTTATAAATCACAAAGTCGCAGCATTTTAAAGTTTTACATTTGAAATACTATACCTAGCCCAGTGTATTTTTTTTGCTTCAATGTATAGTTAAAAAAAACACCTTCAAGCACTTTGCCGCTGTCGTCATGTCTCTCTCCTTCCCGGCACTTCTCTCTGTCTCTTTCTTTCTCTCTTACAGCAGCGGCAGCGATGGGGCTGGAGGGTTGAGACTGGGTTTAAATCAGTAATCAGTAATTAAACTTGAACATGGACCTGATGGTTTTCCTTCATGTCCTGGGGATCTACTCAGTAAAATTAAATATTTTAGTGCTGGGGGGTAAGGGGGGGGGGGTGTCACAAAACCCATCAGGAATGGAAATGGGCTTAGTGCTTTTGCATAGATTATCCAAATGCTGTTTTGTCTTCATTTTTTTTTGATATTGTCTTGCTTTAAATTAATGTTAATAATAATCTGTGAAAATGAAAATATTACAATAGATTAGCATAGATTAAAAAACGTCAATGTAATGGGTATACGACTGAGAGCTGTGTGATCACAGACTCGTGAGTGGGAAGTATGGATAAGCAAACTCTTCTTGATACAACTGCAAGCAAAGGAACATTATTACAATGTTGTTTGGGGGTGGTGGGAGCACGAGTTGTTGCAGTTTTCCTTGTTGTGATTAATCGGATATATTTACATCACAATCTTGAAAGACTTATTCATGCACCGAGTTTCTGGTATCAAGTGTTTGCGAGATAAGAGGAGGAAGCCAGGTCTTGTCAATGGCTGTACTTATCTTGGGAAGAAGTGAGAGGCAGATTGCATTTCAATCCACATGTATTATCTTCGACCCTTTGAGGTATTTTGTATAAGAGCAACTTAGCTGCTTAAGAATGCTTTCAGTGTTCATCTGGGGATGCACTTCAGAAAGTTTTTTGAAAACAAACATCTGCATGGATTAAAAAATTAAAAGATTTCTTGGGAGAAGTGACCTGAATATATAATCTACAAACAATGCTTCCCAACAATTTCATTTATTTACTCACAACACACGAATCTGATTGGCTCCTATAAATACAAATTGTAAAGTAAACTATTTTTGCACGGCAATGGCAGCTGCTCAAAAAGGAACCCTGTCCCGTATAGCTTAAAGGTTCACTTTCCCTCTCTCTTTTGTGTAAGGAAATGTCTAAATCAGGCGTTGTTATCTTCAGCAGCTCTTCCTGATTACAGAATGAGTTTGAGAAACTCTTTCCAACTTATTTAGTCTGATTTGTTTATCTCTGAGTAAAGGGGGTAATTTTTCCCCGATAAGTATTCCCCTGTTGAAATCCTCTTTAATTCATTGGTTAAAAAAGCACAAAGGAATGCAGAGGGCTCTAATGCCGGGACAAACCCAGGCGACGGCAGAGTGCACATCCAAGACAATCCCAGTGCTACCTGTGCCATGAAGATTACACCATTGTGTGGGGGGAATGTTATCGTCTGCGTGCCAAGCGCCGACTATGCACTGCAAAAGTCGCCAGTAAGGTGCTTAAGATATGCAGTTTTGTCCCAGGATTTATTGATACTGTTACAGAAAAAAGGTGACCTGGTATCTTGGATATAGTCTTCAGTAGAGCTCCTTTGTGCTTTTTATGCTCATATGTGTATTTTTACTCCCCCTCAGCAATGTTTGGGGACAGTATCATCGTCGGCGAAGGCCTGACACTGTTCACTGGTTACATTTTATCTGTATTCTTCAGAGATCAGGAGCCTCAGCTCAGTGCTTTGCAAGTTGAGTGCTGCTGCCAGGGGAAGTGCAGGGCTCAGGGAACCATGAACATCCCTTAGCCCCCCACACATTTAGTCCCTGAAACTGCTAAAGCTCATCTGACTGCCACGAGCACTACTGCTGTAAATCCATATGAACCAACGGAAAATCAAGTTAAAAGACTTAGTATGTAAAAACACAGTGTACCAAAAGTAACGGCGTGAGAGACCATGAAAAAGCATTATGATGATATAACAATAGTCATATATCTCAAGCAGACCTTATTAAAAAGACAAACAACCATGCGAAACGAGCCTGGAGCCTCGGAGCCATCTGTAGACCATTGAGTGGACTCTGGACGCCACGGCCCCCGAGGCTGCTGGGACTGGTGAGAGCAATAAACAAATGAGGAGAATGGGAGTGGAGTGGCAGAACGTTGTGTATCAGAGCTCTGCTGTGTCGGCACTCTGATTTCGTTTGTGCTATTACGTAATTAAATTTGGACTTGGATCATGCTTTTTAAGAGATTATGTGAGCATATGTTGCTTGAACATGTGCCAGCCTGTGAAATGGGCCTCCTTTCATGAGCACTGTATTAGGTTTAGAGAGTTTATTGAAAATCAGAATTAGTCCGTTGCCAACAGTTAATGAATTGGTGTTATGATCTTAGTCCAAAGGATGCTAGTGTGCTATAACTAAGACTTGACGTCAGAATAAAGGAGAAAGAAGTCTGCTAAACAAAGATTGTAAATTAAGATTTTTACTCTCCTCCAGTAAAGATGTTTATGTACTGCGCCTTCAACTATACTGTACACTGTGTTGCAGTAAATAGCAATATTGAGTCTGTGTATTATTTTAGTGTCGGGTTTACTAGATCGATGTTCAATCAAACAATTCAGACAATGTTCTTGATGTCATAATTCAGAGGAAAATATATAGAGTACATTTCATCTGTATATAAATATTTGTATTCAAATAAATCTATTTATTTTAATGCTAATTGCCAGAGCAGTTGATTCACCACAGCAGGAAATCCTTTCCTCACTGGCCACATGTTACTGCTTGCACAGACACAGTCTGCTGCAGGATCAGGCTTGCTTTAAACATTGTGTTCACCTTCATCTTAATACTCTGAATGGATATACACTGGAAACTGCATTGTTTTTTTTTAGTTTTTACTTATTTTATTTTTTCTGTTATGTGTAAAATCACATTTTCTTTTGCCCAAAACGCATCCCAACAGCACCATTGTTTGCTCTCCCCTCTTGTATAAGCCCCATGCCTCACTTTTGTCTTCTCCTTCGTCCCCTTCGCTCTCCAGCTTTTCTCCTGTTTCCCTGCATTCATCAGGATGGGGATGGACAAGCCTGTTGGGTCCACTTAAAGAGACACACATATCAGGGTGCTCTCCCTTTACAACTGTCATTTTCCCTTCGGTTGAAACATGGCCCCTGTCAGTGCACTGGCTGAATATATCACTCTCTCTCTCTCTCTCTTTATTCCTGCCTCGCACTGCTGTCACTGCTACCATGCGGCTGTGCAGGTCCGTAAAGGTTTAAGCGGTTATTCCAGTCATTATTGGCTGTTAAATCTGGTGATGGTCGTAAAGGCCCTGCCTGTTCCCCCGTGCCTCAGAGGTCAGCTGATGGCCTGCTTTATGAGCTTGCAGCGCCGTGCATCACTGCCGGGCCACGGTTTCATTCACACACCCCCTCCACATCCACGCTCCATCCCAGAAGCAGGACGGATGGATAGGCAGGCCACAGACTCCCATCTACTCGTGCTCGTCTGCTGTGCTAACCTGAGCCGCCGGAAAAAGCCTCCAAAGTCCCGTATTACACCTCGGAGGCTGGGAGGCCCGTCGTGATTTGTGACTCCAGATTATATGAAGTGACTCGACTTGCATGGCCCACGAAGTGAAAGCAACCATCATCCTGGAGATGGCAAGAGCAATTCAGCAAATTTATGGCACATTTCAAGAAATTGTCATTTTTTACAATCCCATAAGCGCGAGAGTGAGTTACTCCCTCTCGTAAGTTGTGTCATTTTCTCGTGAAATTCCCCAGATTATCATTGAGTTTCAAAAAAGTGAATGACATCAATTTGATTTGACTTGTTTAAAGGCCTTTGCCTCATAATAAGCATTGTTATATGAGACTACTGCTCCAAACTGCTGTGCCACATCAGTTATGACTCAAGGAGAGGAGAGGACAACTTCTATCATTATCACTGGTTTTATTGAACGCTCATTCATCACATTGACACGTTGTTCTCTATAAAAACGATGAAGTTTTCAAATAGAATAGAAGGTGGCCAGAGTCAGAGGGAAAACGAAACCGCCATTTCATTTTTTAGTGAAGAAATCCATTTACTCATGTGAACCTCTGTTCTTTTAAAGGAAAGTCACATTTAATGGAGCCTTCGCCAATTGTTCTTGCTGTAGCTGCTGTGTGTGCTAATAATTCATTGGCTTGCCAATTATTATTTCTCCCACAATGGGGGACAGGAAAGAAAAGAGAAGGCAGAAGTGAGAGGAAGTACACTCTGCCTGCCTCTTGCTCAAGGACTGCTGCTCTGGAGCCAAAGACAATGGCTGTTCCATCTTTTCTTCACCCTCTTCTTTCTTAAAGGGCTTTTTTGGAGAGCTGCACACAGGCGTGCTGTCTTTAGTGCAGCCCCTTTATTACCAGGCCTCTGGTGACCTCACCCTGCTGAATGAAGTCATTGACTGAACTGCAGGAAGACAAACCAGCGTTCCAGGGAATTAATCAGGTCCATCAGCGGCAGAGCTTCTGGGCACTGGGCGGCCATGTTGGCTCGTTGGCTCCGCTGCCCCTGGGAGCGATGCAGGGTAGTTACCGAGTTGACAGCTAGCTGATAGCCCTGCGTCCTTCATATTACGAGCACATCAAAGGCAGGCCTCCCGGATAAAGCGCTGGGGTTGAGCAGTGGAGAATGAGGCCTCTCACCACTGCCTGGATGAGTGCAGCATGACCTCATCCCCAACATACTCAGCCAGAGCTGGGATGATGGAGGGGACCGAGGGGCCGTTTGGGAGGGGAGCAATTTGGATGTTTAGCCACCTGAAACTCCGTTTTCTAAACATGTCTTTTCCCCATGGTGAATGAAATAATAATAATGATAATCATCTCCCCCTCCCTCTGCTCTCTGCTCTCACTTTTTCCCTCTCTCGCTGTCATTTGTGTCTCCTCTGTTGTGTTCCAGCCTGTCTGTCTATGTAATTTGCCTTGCGTGATGGCATGCGGCTCTGTCCAAAAATAAAGAGAAGACCCCCTTTAGACATCACCAATTAGAGAGACAATTAGACTGAGCCAAGCCACTCTAGGGCTGCGGAGCGCTCACAAGGCTGTCCTGCCTGCCTAGTCTGAGTGTGTGTGTGCGTGTGTGTGTGTGTGTGTGTGTGTTTGTGTAGATGTGTCTGTTTCATAATGCCTTTGGAAATCTACTAACACTCATTGCAGCATCTTTGTTGCTTTAGCTCACTGTGTGTCTGTCGTTGTGTGGATGTGTATAGACTGTGAGCTTGACTTTGGGATGTCCTGTGTTTAAGTGTAGGAAGGTCAGGAGCAGAAGTAAGGTGTTGTTTCAGACCACTTCATGAGGAGCACAACAGTGAAAAGCTAGTGCGCCCCTTGTCACAGATGAAGAGCCATTAGCTCACCAGCCAATGCTTTGTTATGCTAACAGTTCAGCACTCCGTGCAGAAAATTACCTCTTTTTACCCTTTTTTGAACAAAATAGTCTTTATTTTATCATTTTATTACCGTCTTTCTTTTCTGTGCGAGGCAGTCATTTGGTGATGTTTGATGGCGCGAGCGCGTTTGTGTGTGCCTGAAGAGAGGCGGGGGTGGTTCGCGTCTGAATTCCTGAGCTGTGTGAAAAGGATCGCTTTCTTTGGGGCTGAATTTAATAAGATGATCAATGACCCTCAAGATTCACATTCACAACAGGCGGAGGAAAAGAATGAGGGAGCTGAAGACTCAATAGGTTTACTGCGATTGTATGTCAGCTGTGGTCCCCCTTTGAAAATGTGAATTGTTTTTGAAACAAGAAATCCTTCTTTTTGATTGCCGAGGGTTGGGTTCCCTTTGATGTAGCTGAGGCAGACAGAAACAGGTCTAGGATTCTTTTTCAAGTTACTTTCGGTATTAGAGGAGACATTGGTCAACGATAAGTATGCGAGGCTGATCAGACAACGGTGGGTTTTTATGCATGTTGCGGAGGTACTAGGGTCATTCCACCAACAGCAAATGGACTCTGATGTCTCAGCGTAGTGTGATGCTGTCGGACAATTTGTTCTGACCGGTTTCAACTAATTGTACTCACCTTCCCCTCTCCTTCCCTTTGAACTGCAAAGGTAAGAAGGGAATCGGAGAGGTAGGCTTGAAACAGTACTGACAGATTGGACCGTGTTCTCACTTTGAATTATGGCGCACACAGTTGGATGTCAGAGTGTATCGCTTTTGAGATCATACAACCGTAATATCTACAAACAGTACGGCTGTACTTGTTGTGTTGTGCATATGAATGTGCCTGCAATCTGTACTAATTATGTCCTGTGCTGCGTTTACATTGATATCAGCCTCAGAAGTTCAAAACTAGTCGTCGCCCACATGAAGAAAACAAACACAACAACGGAATATGTTGTCTGCTTGCATAAATCTGGTTACTTGCTCCTTCGTGCGTGCACATTCACTGTATGTGCATATACCCACACATGTCTGCCAGTGATGTGGGTCACATGTCATGACAGAGGAAGGACACTGTCCTCTGGTATGTTTTGCTATGTGCTCTCTTCCTTAATTTGCCTATTGTGAGTGTGAAGGGGAGCCAGGGAGATGACATCATGCAGCAGGCAGTGTTTGAAGTGCCAGTCCTGAAGGAACCACTTATAGCAATTAGGATATCCTTGAACAAGCGTTTGCGAAACATTGGCTGGTTTTTGGCATTTGCCTCCCGTTCCTGCCTACTAACTAGCGAGGTTTGATCTCCCATAATTATCTACCCACCGGCTCCTCACTCCTGACAGCTCTCTCCCTGGAGAGGGCTGAATGCTGGGGCTACTCACTGATTGCATCAAAGTGTCAGAAATTGCAACATCAAAAATAATAACTGATATTCCGGCGGCAGGCTGCTCTTTGAATATTTCCTTTAAAACGCTCTCTAATTTGTGTCTCGCATGGTGCCAACGTGTGTGTGACTGTGAGGGCTTAAAGCAAATAAAAGCAGAGGAAGTGCATTCATTATTCAACCTCTATTTACATATGGCAGACTATTCTGTCTGAACTTGCATAAAATAGATATGCGTTAATTCTGGTGCTGCTTTACGCCACCTCGCACTTCTTTCAGGACTTGCTCAGCATCTGTCCATCTTGCCTCCTTCCTCCTGACTTTGAAATATTACTGCAGTGCCCTACAATACAGTACATCTCTGGCATCAACATCCTAAATGTCCCATCAGTTGAACGAAGAAAAAGTGGCAGGATGGTGCAGTTATAAGAGTGACCATCTCACAACTAAAACTCAACACATTTGATGCAGACAACTGTCTTATTTTAGTTTGAATTGCAGTAGTTGTTGTAAACATGTGAATTCAGAGGGTTGAAAAGAGACATCTTTGCTGACATTAGATGGCAACTAGGTGGACATTTTTTCACGTTTAAAGCTGAGTCACAGCTATCAAAATTGAAAAAAAAAAAAACGAATACCCTGATTTTGCTCACTATTGAAGTGCTACTAGCAATATGACCAGCACCGCACTGTCCTCGGATAATGTTAAAAGAAATGTAAGCCGATGTGCTGGCAAACACATCAATATTCTGTCAGGCCTTGTGTCCAGAGGGTCCACTTGCAGCAATGTTAGCCGGCTCATTGAGGGTGACATCCATATTTCAACACCTTTCTTGACTTCCTCGACCTTGCCGAGTTACGCATTAATAACACATTTACATAATCTCTTTCTTGTTCTTAGCGTGTACATTTTTCTGTTCAGCGCTGATGGCATTCAGTTTTAATTGTGGACATCAGAGGAATAATTTGCAATGTCTCACACGCTTTAGTGTTTCACTAAAGACCATTTGCATCACCTGCCCGGTGTCTATGGATAGGGCTTAGCCTGGCTCGTGCTGAGTATTACTTCAATGAATTGAAGGGGACAATTGTGTGTTAAAGCAATGAATTGAGATCGACAGTCAGCCAAGATTTCTGCAAGGATGATATTAAAATCAGCATAGCGGCGAATGGGGCTGCTTTACGAGAATAAATTAATGCCACAAGAGAGGAAAGAGGCAGGTTTGCTTTGCAATGACAAATGTTGATTTCCCCCGAGGTATTTAAAGTGATTTGACCCAGTCATTCTTTTAAATCACAGACAGGAGATGATAAATGTGCTACTAATGAGGCCTCTGCATTTTATCTCTCACTCTGCCTCCTGCAGGATCGCCCAGGCTCTTAGAGGCGCCTGCTATGCCTTCACATGCTTCTAAAAAGCACCCTTAGCCTGACGAAATCCCAACAATGCAGAGTACAGAAAAAAACATCTGCATGTATCCCTTACATACTGTGAAAGATTGTCAGAAAATTAAAATCAAACACGCAATCGCATTGTTCTGCAAATGCGCCCTTTTAAAAGCCTCGCTAATCTGAAAGAGAAATTCAACCCTCAGTGAAATTCAACCCTGTCAGCGTTTGTAGACATTATAATAATCTTCCTACCAAGGGCCCTGTTTTTTTTTTAAACTGTCTGTCACCTCCATCTAAAAGGTAAGCACTTTGCCTATATACACATGACAAAAACCAGAGCTGCGGGAGCTGTTAACAGCACGACTCTCATTATCTGCAGCATTGAGCGTGCTGTGGAAGGAGACGAAGGCTCTTTTCAGGTGCAGATGTAGAGCATCATTGATAGGGTGTGCTGCTTTCCTTCTTTACAGCCGGCCTCTGATCAATCAGTGCTGACAGGGCAGGGGCTTTGTGTGCCACATAGCGGGACAAATGTCTGGCAGAGAGTGGGGCACACCTGAAAAGAGGAAGCGACACACACCACTCAGCCCCTCGCCTGCAGATTAGCGCAAGCCCGCTTTGATGGATTAGCATGTAGAAAAATTGCTTGATTATTGATATGAAAATGTTTTTTTGAGGGGGGGGGTTGAAGGGGAAGTGGAGGGTCCCTGAATGGTGTGTTTCCGAGGGATGTGTGTGTGCGGAGGTAGCGATTATCTACCTCGCTTTCCCTTCGCTCACCTGCCCCCCCCCCCCTCCCCCCCTTATCCCTGCTCTCAGAGAAAAGAGCGGTACAAAGGAAAGACGAGGACATGGGGAGGAGACCGAGTGAGCCCGGGCTCTCTCCAGGAGAGACACATTCAGCGCTGCCCTTCATGAAATATTGTTCATCATCATATTAACAGGGCTGAACGTGGGGAGATAAGGCCCGTCTTAAAAAAAAGTAAGCAGAAGGTCCCTGTAAGATATTTCAATCCGAACCCCCCCCCCCCGTGCACCCACCGAACATTCTTTATTCATTCATTCAGAGTGAATATGAAATGTAGCAGGACCTTTTTTTTTTTTTTTAGCCATCCCAGGAAAATGATGACATAATCACCTCACCTTTAATTGCTTGATTTTTCAATCCCTCACAATCCTGTGCTGCTGTACTGTACGTCTCCTGTCTCCAGCATCCTCTTACCTTCGCATATTACCCTCAGTGACGGAGCAAGGCCTGGCATTTGCATAGTTTTGAATTATGTTGATGTTACAG
The DNA here is from genome assembly GCF_949748355.1 of Melanostigma gelatinosum. Classification (NCBI taxonomy): domain Eukaryota; kingdom Metazoa; phylum Chordata; class Actinopteri; order Perciformes; family Zoarcidae; genus Melanostigma; species Melanostigma gelatinosum. Next base: position 25,208,548 of record NC_136635.1, read on the forward strand.
TCTCAGCCCCAGAGAGTGGAAATACGGTGACGTGCAGAAAGAGTAAAAAAAAAAAAAAAAAAGTGTTGCATCTTACCTGTGGTGGTGACCTCGCACCCGCAGAAGGGGGTTTACGTAGGGAAGATCTCATCAGCAGCTATTCTATATCTACTTAACGCTGTGAGGAAGCTGCAGAGCTGAGGTTGAAAGCCGACGCAAGATTCCCTTTCAGAGCTCCAGTGTTTATTACTGTGTCTTGCTGAAGCGCAAAGTGCCCCCATAAATGTGATTGACATAATGGTGAACTCCAGCAATATATATAAAGAATACAAGATAACAAGTAAAACCAACACCAGTCTCATAAGTCATCGATACAAAGCCAACTGATGCAGGTCAAATCAAACAAAGTGTGACTTTTGTATTTGACTATCTCTAGGTTTGCAGCAGTGTGAAAAAATAACAATATTTGACAGCTATTCTCTAACATCTTTTTTTTACATTGACTTTCACCCTCTGTAGCTATTTAAACACAGCATGTTACCAGCACTCCAGTGGTATGGCGTTCACTTTTACAAAAGTATCCACTCATCGTACAAGTTGCTCTGAATCAATACATTGACCAAATAGCATAGCATTTTGAGCTGAGAGGTGCATTAAACAGATCCCATGTTTCGCATGGACTGTGTCTGGACGTATGAGCTGAGATGTGGGGGTCAGCGCAGGTGATCGGTGTCCTACAACTATCATGTGCTGTCCGCTTTTGACAGCCAGAGGATGAGGATGAGGGATTTGTGAGTGCCATGGATTAGCTTCATGGTTTCTGCCATTCTGATCACAGGAAGTTGGGCCCTGTCTGTTAAATGTCATCCGTGACCGACGGACGGGATCTAGCTCTCTCACGGCACGGACCCATTACTGCAGACGGAGGCCTCTCGAAGGAGCGGTCCCTGACTAATGGAAACAGTGTGTGCAGTCTGAACTCCAGAACTCCGGTGACAAACGCAAGTAACGCAAAAAGCGTGTGTTTTACAACCCCCCCCCCCCCCCCTGTAAAGGTCCAGTCGTAAACTGAGAATTTACGCCCTTCATTAGTGGTAATACAATGCACATAACTCTAACGTATAACAATTGGGAATGCTATAAAGTAACCATTTTATACCTTCTCAAATCTGTGACTTGTAGGTGACCCTGGTAGAGGCAATGTTAGGGCAGGCAGATTTACAATGACTGCAGATTCCCTCTGATAGCCCTCTGCGGTTTTAGGGAATTAAAGGTGCCAAAATATGAAATGACTTGAATAATGATTTTATGTACCCCATCAGAAATATTAGTCTCCAAAGCATAATTTACAACTTGTAACTCAAGTTTTTTGTTCAAGGAGTTTTCACATTGATTCATGTCTAACTTTGGTTTTATAGCCAGCCAGGGTAGGATAGAAACCAACCTCTGTTTTGCTGGATTTCTTACTTTAAAGCCTCACCCAGTCGGTCCATTAAGATGACATATGAGGCGTAAAAATAGCTCAGGTAAAGGTATTCAAAATTGAACAGACTGTTCATAGAACCCAGTGTCAGGATCAGGTGATTTTCCTTAGAAACTTGGGTCTCTTGGGTACCTTGGGTGTACAAGGCCTTTTGTTTAACTGTGACCACATATTTAGAAATAAAGCTGCAATTCATCACAGTGGGCACGTTTTGTACACACCCTCAGTGGAAAATATGCAGCTGTGCTATATCAGTAACTGCACTGAGCAGGGGGGGAAGAGTTGACATCACATCCTCAAATTGTATTTGTTAGTTTAAACCTTTTTTTACAGTACGAGCTTGTTTGCTTGATGTAAACGGTACTGTAGTTGTGAATGAAGCAGTGGAAACACGCAGGCTGCAGTCCATTCTTCTTCTGTGCAGCGTGACACAGTCAGTCACCTGACAACCATCAGTGTCAAAGGGTGGCACGCACTCAGCGGGGGATCCTGAGTGGAGCCCATTGATGAGATGAAACAGGTTGACTTATCCCTCGGTCTGAAGTGGAATGAAAAACAAATGTCATGGAGGGTGACAGAGAGCGTCTGTGTCTTATCAGCCCGGCCAATGTGAGTGATGGCTCTTATCTAACCCCCTGCTCCACGGCTGTTTATTATCCTAAGGTGGCAGGGTGGTGCTGGGAAGAGAAGAGGACTGGGAGCCCCTTCGTGATCCATCACTCCGGAGGTCTCCTTCCCCTCTTATCTGACCGCTACATGGATAACTGCAGCTCTTGTTTACAGACGCCAGCCCATTTGAATGAGTAGCAGGCGAAGGAAACGATTCCTTTGCTCTCTTTATCAGTCCAGGTGAGTTATAGGGAGGGTGGAGTGTGCCACATCATTTTCTTTGCACACCCAGACATGCACAAAAAAAAAACGCCCAACATACAAACACTTAACTACGTAGTATGCACACACACACACACACACACACACACATGCATACACGTATGCTATTCTTCTCCTGTGTGAAATAAATGGAGGTTGAAGGGAAAAGAGACGGTAGAAGGTGAATGCAAGGCAGCGCACACTAGAGGATAAGCTTGTGTGTGGCTCAGTTTATCTCTTTTCATGACTTACATTCATTTCTGTTATCATGTTTGTTTTTTGCTTGGTTATCTGAGCCAGCATGTGTTGTCAGTGTAGACAAGAGTGAGAGTTGATATGTGGGAAAGAAACTATCTACGCCTGTGGTGGTCAGTGGGCAACTCTGTTGAGGTTATTGCATTATACAGCATCATATCCTGAATAGGAAGTGTCGTTCCGTACTTGTGTTTTTGAAAGGAAAACCTCAATAAAAATGGCTATTTTTTTCACTTGTTCCATTTCCTTTCGCCATCTCTGTTGGGATATTCATGGTGCTCCCTGGAAGGGCAAAATGTGTGGGTTTCCATTTCAAACAGGGCTCTCGTGTCCATCACAACACCAGGGGTCTCTCCTAAAATACATACCTTCTGTCAAAGCTTGATCATAGAGGGTGGGTGGAATGGAGCAATGGCGAGTTGGGAGGGAAAGAAGCGAGGGAGAGGTGTTTAAGGCTACCGGTCGCTCATTCCCTCGGGGTTCAGTGGCAGGCAGGTTTTCTCCTCAGATCCAAGTCAGCTTTCACTGAAGCTGAAATAACGAGAGTTCGTTTGGATTTACAGAAGAGGAGAGGGGGCCTGCAGGCCACCGCCTGTGAACTGACACAGTAAATCCCAGTGAAATCTCTCCTACCGCCAACCCCGCCGACTAACGGTGACATGCCGTAGCGTGCGCCCACTCCAGTTTTAGCTTCGCAGAGCCAATAAAGCAGAACATCATGAAGGATGCTAATTGCAAACCACCAAAGACAGGCGGCCATCATGAGGCGGGAGTGGGAATTGCCCAAGTGCCAGAGTTGGGAGTGGGTATGGGGAGGTGGTGAGGGGGGGGAGAACGGAATATAAACATAAAACCCTATGCTCTCATTAAAGAGTTGTGAAAAGACCTTGAGCTCAGTGCAGCATGCCGAGCTTTGCCAGTGGAGATGCCATTCTAAAGGCGAACAGGACTCTGAAGACATTGGCCAAGTCGTCCAAGTCGTGGACTTAAGAAATAACTCCATATCCCTTCTCACTCGATCTGTTGTTGTGTTTCCTGTCTCTGTACTTTATTTCTCTGTACTTACACCAACATCAAAACTGGCCTTCAATATTCTGGTGTATTGCCATGTGCTTCGAAAAGTGCAGACAAATGTGCACAACTTATTGGAACGTAACCTTGCCCGTTGAATTGATTACTCACTGGAAAACCCTGGAATAGATTGCCCACATCGAAAACACAAAATCCACTACTTTGTCCTCTCAACCTGCTCCTACTGCCTGATTTCAGCCTAAAGTTTGGATAAAACAGAGCAGTAGTTTTTAGCTGAAGTCAGAATGTAAGTAATACCGCTATCTTAATTGTTTTGATTTCCGAAAAAACATCCATCTTTGGCTCCATGTAGATAAAAGTCGATGCGCACTGCAGCTAACGGGACTGTCTGCAGGCTGGAGTTTATGTTTGAGGTTATGTGGTAGAGTAGAAACACAACTCAGAGCTCATTTGTCCCACTCCAAGACTCAGAAAAAGCCGAATGTCTTGGCCTGATGCTTACCAGAGCGGGTCTGTTGTTTCTCCCATGTCTGCAGCCTACACACACACACACACACACACACACACACAGTAATACGGCACAGAAACACACACTGCATTATGTGTATGTATCCAGTCTGAGATGAGCCAACTCTTTAAATCATTCTTTATTACAGTGTCACCAGAAATAATGAAGAAATAATGTTTCCATATTTCTTGTGTTTCTATTACAGAGAATCACACCAATGCAAAAGCTTAACACTACCAAAAGTAATTCATGATCATTTGTCTGTGATTCATTTGTAATGTAAAAGCTTGTAATGTAAAAGCAGCATTTATAAACAGGCATGATCCACCTCAACTTAATAGTATTCAATTAATCACAGGCCCGGCCCAGTTGTCGCAAAAAAAAAGAAAAAAGGCAATTTAATAACACGACGCTTATAGCAGAGCAGATTACCAAGTATTTATAAATGTCATTGGCTAGCCTGTAATACACAGTGACAGGGAAATATTCGCTAGGCCCAGCAGTGTCTGCTCCTATGTAATGCAACAAATGTCCCATCCCCATAGCAAAGAGGCTATGAATAACTGTGATAATCACTGCACAATGGCTTCATTTATCAATGTATGTGGAGAGCAAACGTTGGGGCGATTATGGCTGCCTCTCTATTTTCTGTAGTGAAGGTTTGTTTTTGCTGGAGCGCTGGACAGACATGTCTGCAGAATGATGTCACAGGTGACTCTTCAGCTGTCTGTCTCTGTGTGCTCTCTGATTTTTTTTTTTTTTTTGCATCGTCTCTGACACATGGAGTGGAATAAGTCCTCGTGAGCATGTACATGACTGCGAGTGAAAATCATCACCACAATGCCAGTGCAACATGCCAACAGAGACTGCCGTGCCGGTTCGTTCTAATCAAACTATATTATCCCTGAAACACGAGTGTGAAGTTCCATTTATAACACACGCGTCTTACCGTACCTTTAATAGCCAGAGATTTGTTTAAATGTGGTCATCCGTAGATAAATAATAACATTCTCAAAGATTTTCCGAAAGCCACAATTCATCGTTAACTGGTTCATTATTTGGGTGTTTAAAATTCATTTCAAGTATCATAACGACAAAATGAATTAATCGAAAACTTTGTAAAACTAGCGCAATGAAGAAATGAAAAAAAGATGCCACGAGATCACAATACTGTACGTACAAAAGAAAAGACTGCTCAGTCCAATGTAAATGTTTTCAAAGAGTCCAATTACTTCAGCAGCTCAGTGAACAAGAATCCAAGTTCAAGTCTAATGACCACATGTGCAGACACAACTCTTCATCTCCTTACTGTTTGGTGTTACAATTCTTTTCATTTGTGGCTTCTGCGCCCTGTCTTTTGAAGAAGCTGATATTTTTGGGTTGTTGATTCAACACATGTCTTACACACATTTCAGGATAAACTCACTGTTTGTCTGTCATTAGAAATCCTAATCCACCACCCGCCACTTCAGTCCTTCAATATAGCTGTTTCAATTTGCACCTGCTTCATGCAAAAGTGACCATTTAAGATTGAGTGAACCTGAGTTACCTTACTTGTGTCATCCTCTGTTACATTTAAAACAGAAACAAGTTACACTGACAAAATGATCTCAACTCTACACGTCATATTTTGCTGCTTGGGTAGAAGCCCCTAAAAATCACTCAACTTTTGATTTGACATGGGACACGATTGGCAGTCCCGAATAAAAGTCCTGTATTTGTTTGGCTCATCCACCTCCCCTTCGTCTCAGCGCACTGACTGCCTTTCAATACTATGTTGGTTGCTCTGAGCGTCTAATAATGACACAGACGGGTTTACATTGGATTTACTTTAATGCCTGGTCTCTCAAGGTTGCCTTGTGCATTGGTATCAAGTCGCCGAGGACCACGACCCAAATGTCGGTATTGATGCCCTGGGAGTGAGACCATGCTGGTTTCCGTCATGTCAACCATATTTAAATACTTAGAGATTGACACTATGACAAAAATAAAATGGACAGATATAGAAATATCTTTTGAGTTTTGTCAACTGTTGAACTCACCAAGTTGTATCTTGTTTGAAGTTCATTGTTTACCTTGAAACAGCAGTTGACAAAATACCAAAGGTCCATTTAGTATTACGTGTTGTAGAGCTTTTGACCAGACCACACAGTCCTCCTCAGCTGACCGAGTCAATCAGTCAGTTGCCATGTAACTGTAGACTTTCAAGCTTCCTATGTTTCTGAGCTTCTCTAGGACTTCTCATCTGGGTAGTCTTGAAAGTTGAGTTTTTTTGTGTGTATCAACTTTGCTTTTCTTTTAACCCGTTTTGAATTTTATTTTTCACATAAGAAAGTGACAAATGTTTTGACAAGGAAAGTGCTAATAATTATGGATGGTGGCTGTGACTGGGAACTCCTCAACTCCACTGACTTTCCTCCGCTGGGTATTCTGGTGCTACTCTGAAAGTTGTTGCCGTTGATATGCCACACCAGATTGTTCAGGCAATTATTTTCTCCTTTTTTTTTGTGCATCCCGTCTCATGTGGGGGAAAATGTCCCGACTAAAACGTAAAAGTGAAGGAGAAATATATTTTAGGAAATCTTTGTCATGATTATAGTTTGTCACATGTTGCCTGGCTGCTTAGGTTTTGGCACTTGCATGCCTTTAATATCATTTTCAATTGCTACGTCTCACTGGATATGACTGCAAACTGCTGTTTACCTAAAAAGCAAATGGGAAAGGTATATATAAATGGTTACAGTTAGAGTGTAGGGTGTGTCTGAAGTGTGTCAGAGTTTGACCGGTCAGCCGGGTGACAAACAGCTTCCCGGCATTGTTGGCATACGAGAAGGCCATCATATGCGTTTTCATATGAAAGTAACGTTTGGTGGCTGAAAACAATACTAACAGACACTAAGAATAGCTTGGGTGTTGGAAAGAGATGACTCCCATCCTGAACGGAAAAATTCACTGCAATTACAGCTTTATTTAGATATAGTTGGTGGTCCTTCATTTGATATGTAGTTGTTTATAAGTAACTTTCTTAGTATTCATCAGTTGCATATTAGTTACGTATTTGCACTGTGTGCAATGCTAACATTCATATCGGTGTAAACAGCTGATGAGAAGATAGATGAGCTATGGGAATTTGATCTCTTTGTTGGTGGGTCGTGTGTGTGTGTGTGTGTGTGTGTGTGTGTGTGGTTTGGTAGGGGGGGGGCTATTATGTCCTATCACAGTAAAAAGTGTGAGATGGATAGGTTGACAAACGAAAAAAGAAAAGAGAGACAGCAGTGGAGCGGAGGCTGCTCAGTGGGGATGTGAGAGGAAGGAGGTAGTGGTGGAGCTGACCACCGTTGGGACCGGAGAAAGGTCATGGTGAAATGGAAACTGATTCTCCACCCTGGCTCCTTGGGAAATATCCAGTAACTCTGCCTTTCTGTCCCCCTGTACGACAGAGTTGCACTTGCCTCCACAACCTAAACTGTGTTTAGCCTAGACCAGAACAGGTCGGCGAAGGAGAGAGCAGGTCACCAAATCTGTTGGGGTACATCCTTCATCTTAACAAAACGGGTGGGGCTGCGTCAGGGTGGGGATGCAGTTGCAGAGCAAAGTGATCATTTCTGACAGCCTTTAAGCTAAAAATCCTGACTCTACCAGAGATTCTGACCCGAGCTGAGTGATAGGAATGCAGCGTTCCGCCTCTGATGGCCCGATTTCCTCCTCGCCTCTTTGAAATGTGTGCAGGGTTGGTTTCAGCAGAACCTTCACATCAATTACCCCAAAGGAAACCAACCTGTGGCCCGACATTGTGGGTGAAGGCAGATATTCATTGTTAGGACATGCAGTAAGAGCAAAAAAATATATGAGGAGCAGAGCTACGGTTGGTTCTGCTTTGTTATGTGAGACAAAGTGTGCATGACATGAGGGTAACTAGCTCCCTGTTTGTGTTTTTATTTTTATGTCAACAGTTGAATTAACTCTTTCTATGCACTTTCACTACTACTACTTTATCCTCGCCTAACTTTTATTTTAAAGTTCAAACCACTGTAACCACATTGAAAAATAAGTGCTTTAGATCAGCGGTCCCCAACCTTTTTTGCACCATGGACCGGTTTCATATGAGACAATGTTTTCACGGACCGGCCTTCGAGGTGGGGCGGATAAACACGACGAAATAAAATGATACGACCGGCATGAAAACAAATATAAAATGCATCAAAAATACAACTCACGATGAATCCTGAATCAGTGCAAAGAAGCTCTCCAAAGACATGTGTTTTTTACTCATTTTCGCTGGCTTGTGGGCTTCATTTTTGAGGTAACGTATCACGTGACCGAGACAAGCGTCTCAGGCGAATGTAATTGGGATAGAATCCGGTCATTTTTCAAAAATAAAACATCTTTCAGACTCTGATAATTAATAAAATGGAAACAATATAGAGTTATTTATTCTTTCTGTGCCAAATGACCCATGGACCGGTACCGGTCCGCGGCCCGGTGGTTGGGGACTGCTGCTTTAGATAACGGCCGGCAGCGTACAGCATCACTTTTAGTGATTTTAACTGTAAACCAGTACAGTTTGTACTGTTTGTATTGTATAACATGCAGTTACAAGGGAACACAATGTGAAATGAGTGAATCAGGGGATAACAATCTGGGAACATTTTGTTTACCAGCCATTACCTATTCTATTATTATGGAGTGCAGTATGACAAAGACTATGTGTGATGATGCAATCCCTTTCAAATATCCTCTATAAAGCTGCACAGTGCCATCAAACATTTGTTGAAAACGATGACTTACCCTTGTCCAAAGCCATCTCTCCTTGTTTGAAAAGGAAAATAAAAGAATCTAAGAAACTTAACCTCCCTTCTCAAGTTGGAAATGCCAGTAGTGTTACTGCATCTCTGTCAAGCTGAGATCCTGCTGCAACACCTCCGTGACTACGAGCTGACCAAGTGCTGACCACTCAAAAACCTTGCTTACTGCTCCTTGTTATGCGATTGGTATCTAACAGTCATCCTCCACCTTCTGTCTTCTCAAGCCAACACACAGCTCTGACCGGCACACACTGTACACTATTCAAATATTAAAGGCTGTGCACAACACATTCAGGGCTCAAGCCCCGAAGGACCACCAGGCCGCTAAACTACACTCAGCACAAACACTTTCCCTTTCACTTTTACTCCCTGAGCAATCATGCTCAGGGGCCACGTGACGTCCTTACCTATGAGTAAATGACACAACTTTGAAAAGCCACACGCAATGTCAGCTTTGTCCTCCTTTCAGTCCTCTAACATCTCACACTTGGGAAGGAAAGTAACGCAAGACAGATTGTAGGGGCCAGCGGTAGAGAATTCAGTGAACTGGACCTGAGGCGAGATTACTTTGCGAGACATTTAAAGGTTCACCCTTTAAAGTTACAATGGTGTGGTAAGTAGCCATCATAATGTGGAGTGTTCAACAGAATTGCTTCTCATTTTCACTTTCACGGATGGTTTGAGAATCTCCTGCAGTTTCGAGTGCCCCATTGTCAGATGTTCATCAGCGATCGAGATTGTTTTGGAGACGTAAAACATTGCCAAACAAGTGTAAAGGGCAGACTCAGCCACTGCATTGCCAAATGACATGTTGCAATGATAGCTTGTGATTTTTGGGGTTTTTGTAGGACGTGACTTCATGTCAATGTGATGATGCAATGCTGTTATTTTTGTGTATAAGTACAAAACAGTTTTGCTGCCTGTTTATTTTGGTTGTCAGCACATGTTTGTGTGGGCTGGAGTTTCATGGCACCTCATCTGCTCGCTCTGTTCTTTTTTTGCATAGCTGACGTAGAACACAATTGTAGGCCTTTCAGGGCGCATTTGTCAGCCACTCTTTTTTTCCCCTTACCTTTTAGACCCAACAATAAAAATAACATTTAGAACCCAGTCCAAACCATTATGGGACATTTGCTGCCAACTATCCAGAAAATGTGTTTCTGCTTCCTTAGACTATTATATGGTTTTCAGCATCAAGGGGCAGGGAGGTTGGCTGGCCTTCTGATAGAGATTTATATAGGCTTCATGGTTCTTTCTTCTGTTAGAGTGTGTGTGTGTGTGTGCGGGGGGTGTACTATTTGGACATGCGCATATGAACATTTAAGATATATGTCCCTTTTCCACTGGGAAAAATATAGGGTCAAGTTGTTCCCTTATATGTCTTGGTGATGAGTAAGCAGTAGACTGTGTGTTAGTGATAGCTTGTATTTGACCAGTGTTTAGTTGCTTAGCGCTAGATATTCCTGTGTAGTCCTCAGTCGAACCCACAGCTAAACACAAGTATTCATGGACTGTTTGATTGAAAAATAGATTGGACCAGCAAGGTGTTAATGATGCTTAAGATGAATGGCTCAGCCGTGGATAATCACCCTCGTCTCCCACTTTTCTGCTCAGCAGTCGCAGATAGACTCGTTCAACTCCTCACACCGGTGCTCGTGAGACAAATGGCACACATGGTCTTGTCAGAGTAGACACGATCTTAGGGACTCAAATAGACTAGTGTTTCATCCACACACGCTCAAATACATAAGAAATGGGAGCAAGGCCCACCGGACCATTTTATGCAGATATCAAGAGAGTCAAATGTTCACTACGACGGCGGCACACACACTGTGTAAGCAGCCTTCACTCAAATCTATTTCATCCTGCTGTTTCCCCCGTCATCTCCATTATCCTCCCCTGTGTTGCAGATCTCTTGCACTTCTTTCGGCCTATCCCCGTTTTGTGGCCATAATTCACTATGGTCTGGCTTTTTGACATGCGTGCAAATTGGCAAATTACAGGATGGCGAGCTGTCACTAGTCAGATTCATGTGGTCACAAGGGGCTTGTGGAAGGTGGGGAGTTGGGGAGGTGCTGGTGATGGGGGTTGGGCAGAGCAAAGAGGACATTACCCCTGCTTGTTCTGGCCCAACATTGTTAAAGCTGACCGCTTGATTGACACCCACTGCTGCCGGGATTTGAAAAGGCCCTCAGTGCTGCGCTGCTTTAGGAGGCCTTCTCCCCTCCCATCCCTTCTTTGTGTCCGTTTTTCCCCTTCATGTTGTTTTTCTCTGTTTTTGCCCCCACCACCTCATTTGCATCAGAGGCCGGGAGGTTTCATAGTGTACGGGAGGGAAGCGGGGGACTCCCCGACTAACCCCCTCCGCACTCTTTGTCTCATCAGCCCAGGCCAGATCGAGGGCGCAGCAGGCCTCCTGCTTGGTGCTCCTGGCTGGGATGGGGCTGGTGTATCAGGGCAGGCTGCTGGGACGAACAGCATGGAGGTGTTATTGTAACTGGGCATGGTCAGGCTAAAGCAGCGTCCGCATCTCTGTGTCTGGCTCATTCAGTTGATCCCCCAGGAAAGGATGTCTCACTTCAAGGGAACAGGAAGCCGCTGTGGAGGATGGGATTTCTGGGTAAATAGCAAAGCTGCTGGGACAGTGTCTCCTGTCCCTCTGACATGGACTGTACTGTACTGTTGTGAGAAAGAAATAGAAGAAGAGGATAGGATGAGGCAATTCAACTAACAGCTGAGAGTTGACCATGAATGGAAATTAAAATGGCATCTGAAATCCTATATCACAGTATTACTATTACTCTATGGAGTAAAAAAAAGTTGTTCTAAAGAAGTTCTGTCACTCGCCCCTACTGTTATCCTCTCTCCAAAATAACCACCTCCTATACATTTCACTTGCCATGTAAACCAAAACAGACCTGTTTTCCCTGTAGATAAATGCCCCCCTCTTGCTTTTAAGTGGTTAGAACATGATCTTAGTCTGATTAATTACACCCCTTGCTGCTTGCCCCCTCTCTCTACTCTCCCAGCTAATGGCTAGTGTTAATGCTGAGAGCTACAGCCGTGGTTTCAGGGACGGGTTGGTGGTAGCGGCGCAGAATCCTCGCGCGAGGGGAGCAGTTTTAATTAACGTGGAGACAACACCTCTCTCCCTGCTCATCTTTCACCTGGGAGACGTGGGGGAACTCTGACACCAGCCCGGCATGCTGCTGATTAAAGCGGGGCCTCATTTACCGTTGCCTGCTGTCAACAAAACACCACTAATGGCATTATGCCCAGGCCTGGGGGGTGGGAGAGGACAGGCCCAGGGATGATCCCCACCCAGGTTCAAATGAGAGAAAACAAACTTCGCCGAATCTCTGATACAGGAGCTTAATCTCCTTGTGATCTTATCTAGGAGAGGTCTCACATGTTATAGGATCCGACCCTGCTACTAGATGGACAGGGCTTAAGAAGGTAAAAGCTGCCCTATTCTTTCTGTTTGGGAAAGTGAGGTATAACCGAGTCAGTCTTTAAAGGTGACTTAGTCCTCTTAGTGGTTTGGTAGAGGCCATATTCAGAAGCTAGTCACTGACCCTGCACTGGCAGGGAAGAAGTATTTGCGCTTCTTTCGTCACCTGATGGATGTTGGCATGGATGTTCCTTGAATTCTGACAGTGACCTCATACATGTCCGGCTCTCTTCGTCCATCACTTCCTCTATATATAGATGGGACTCATTGTTCAAATAGCTTGGGTTGTCCCTTTGATGTCCTGGCAGAACAAAGCTGCCGTGTCCTTACATACTTTGAGAACACTCCAACCTGGAATCCTGAACATGATGCTTGTGTCAACCAGTCCATTAACACCCCCACACTCCCTGTCCACATGTCCTATATGTTAAATGGATCTGTTACATATGACAGGTTTGATTCCAAAACACATTGCATACATAAAAAGGAAGATTCTGAGAAAAACAAAAACAAAGAAAGAACAACAAATCTTACCTTTCGCTATTTGTGCAATTTTCTATTACCCCAGTCCACATTTGTGCATGTTTTACTCCATATTCTCTCGCTGCAGCCAGCTCTAATATTGGCACTCCCTGTGATATTGCCCCAATTGTACATTTTGACAAGTTACAGATTTTAACATGAGGAAGGGTATTTTAAAATGTAATGCTTAAAGCTAGGTCACTTCTCTTTGGTGAGCATTGTACTTTTACAGTCTTCCTATTAGTTGCTCCAGAAAGTAAAATTTAACAGCCGCTTTTTTATTGATTTATGTCAATAGCTAGTAGTTTGGGCTTTGCCTTCTTTTTTACCATTAATAGTGGCCTGCATTAGACTTGAGGCGCATTAATAGACCGGGGGTTATTAGTGTGAAGATTAATTAGAACAGTTTCTTTCTTGTAAAGTGACAGCTCTTCTTTAAGCAGCCCTGTAAACCTTTATAGGACCATACAGTTGACCTCAAATTGGAAATGTGTGTTGGAAGCAGCCTAGCTCACCATTACAGCTCCTGACTGTTGTTAATTTTATATTTGTCCAATAAAAGGCAGTCGGGGTTACGGACATGCGCTGTATGCTTCCCCATGAACCCCACTCCTCTGGAGTGGCTCTCTTTCATTTGGTTGATGAGGGGCTTCCCAGTGTTTATGCTTTTGGTCATAACCTTTACTTGGCAAGGGGTGGATGGAATCAAAAAGGTTTCTCTTCATTTGCTCTGTTTATTCTCATTCAGATTTATTCTAGTATTGTAATCTACCACTTAAAAGCAATGCTTGTCCGAAATACTTCAGTTACATTCGGAAGACAAGACATAATGGAAGTCTCACAATGACGTCAAGCAAGTCAAATCCATCAAGTTTGCAACTAAGCCAGGTTTCTGTTTCTTACTACGAATAACGATTTAAAAAAAAGTTTTTTTAAAGTGATTTCAGCTGTAAATGAAACCCACTGGATGACTAGTTTGTTTGACATCAGTGTCTGTAGTTGCAGATAAGTATTGTGTGTAATAGTGCTCCGTCTTACAGGCCAAGCCGTCATACTAACACAACAGGGCTTCTGTCGGACTGCCCTTTCTCAGCTGTTTATACTGAAGTCAGCGTAACGTGAAGAGGCAGAAGAGGAAGTGCACAATGAAGCTTCTTGATTACTGCTTTGGGGAAACCGAACTGTGGAACCACTTGAAAGATAATGCACAAATTATGTTTTTTGAACTCTGGCCGCCTATTTTGCGAGTTGAAACAATATCAATGATGTCAGGGAAATGGGACTTGAATGGCATTGTTTACAGTTGTTGGATGTTCACACATAAGCAGCAAGTTCCAACATAAACATCCACTTAGTGCATGTAAATCTAAGGGCTATTAATAAGCTCTTTTATCTTCTATTCTGGAGAGTGGCCCTGGAGGCCTGAGGGTAAACTGGCCCTCACTGACTAGTTCTCCAATGTGTTTCTTTTCTGTCTGTTTCTCGTTAGCAGCCTTGTGCCTTTGGGCAAATTAACTCATTACCAAGCTTTAAACACCTCCATTTCATGGTGCCTGCTCATTTGCTATAGAAAGTTTGTTTAAGCATTGTGCTTGCACCTCTATTCAGTCCGATGGCTGTTGTGTATACCTGTATCCCAGACATACTTAAACCTCAACAACCTGCCAATTTTCCTCTGTTGATGTCACTGAAGGTTTCTCTGAAGGTTTCTCTAGCTCTCAGTTCGCTCTCCACCAGCCTGTCCCCTCTGTCTTGTGTTCAGGAGGACAGTGACAGCACTCATATGGTTGCATCTCCCTTACATATTTTCCCTCTGCAGACTGATGAGTTCTGACAGAGCGAATGCCTTTGTCTCGCACTCTCTCTTCATGCAGACCCTCTTTCAACTGTTGTTTTTCTTATTCCTGTCGACAGAAAGTTGTTTTTGCTGCCTCCCTTCCTTGCGTGTCCGTGACAGGCATACTTCCTGCATTGTGTGTGTGTGTGTGTGTGTGTGTGTGTGGGGGGGGGGGGGTTGTGTGTGCGGCCATGCACGTACGCGTGTGTGCATCTATCTCTTTGTGTCTATGTATGTGTGTATGTATGTTTGAGTACTTCAGTGGAGTAGAAGCTGCTTTTATGTCAGTGCCAAGTGTGGAGAATGGTTCCGCTAGTGAAGGACAGCCTCTCGTGCTGCACTGGGCTTCCCACTCTGTTCCGAAGAGCCAAATGCCTTTATCTGATGTTGGATCTTTGTTATTTGTCCATGAAACTACAACTGAGAACATCTTATACCTGTGGGACCGGCCGAGTGATCTCCTCCATACCAGCATGTGGACAAGAACATAAATGGAGCGGTTTGCTCCTTTATCCTACATTGGTATTAACTTGCCGCCAGCGTCTTCCTTCGTCTTTCTTTGAAATATCAAATGTAGTTGCTCACAAAGTCTTCGGATGACCATACGGGCAATATCCTGCTTGGCATGCCACACCTAAAGCGGTTCCATATTTCAGTCCTACATCCTTTATACGCAGAGTAGCTTTGTGGCTTGTGTTTGCGGACCGGCTGCCATCTTGAGTTGTGTGTTTCAGCCACTGTCCTGTTGTTTGGGTTGGTCCCAGGGCTCGAAGCAGATGGTGGCACAGTTTAGAATGTGCAACCAATGGCACCAATTTCCATATCATATGGCATCTAGTAAAGTGGAGGCTCTTCAGTCCTATTTCCTCACTCGGTCATTGTTGTCACACCTCTGATCTCCCACAATTAGTAAGTTAACACCCGCCGTCATCCTTAGTTGACAGTGGACTCTAAACTTAATAGCCTTGGATTCACTCTGTAATTCTTTCTCAAATCTCCTGCCCTTTATCAACCCTTTTTCATTTTTATTTTAAATGACCCAGAATATGTGTTTCATTATGCTTTATGTAAAAGGATTTAATGTGCCTTTACAATATGTATGAAATACGGTATTTAAACTTCAAACACGAACAAAGAAAAAATTAAAAAAACACTAGCAAGTTGGTTGCAGACTTATTCTGTAAAAAAATATGAATCCTTTTCAAATAAGAGAGGGACATCAAATGTCGGAGTTTGATGCTTTTGCCTGAAACATTCCGAAAGCCATTTTTCGATTTTTCTTTACATGCCAGAATAATGTTTAAGCCTTATATCATTGCTGTGCAGAACAGCAAACATCTTGCAAATGAAACCTGGAATGTCCTTCTCAGCCAGAGGTTGTTGTAACCCTAGTAAATAGTTTTTGCAGTGTAATTCCTACATTGTAACTCTGCCTCATACTTGAGATGGAAATACTGTCTAGCTGCCAAGGATAGATGATACGGGAGGATGCTTTGATATCTGCTTTGATGCTCAGAACACTAGATGTGCAGAGATATTTACTAAATCAAACTTAAGTTCTTTCAACAGCTGAATAGAATTCAAGATAAATAGAAACAGTTGTATGTCACTGAAACTTCATCACACCTTGAGGAAAAAGTGATGTTTCCACGTCTGTTGAAATGCAATACCCAAAATTTGGCTTGTATTAAATGTAGTAATATGAAAGAGAGTTTCTTTTAACACAGCTTGTGCAAGTTGTGTTATTGTGTTTTTGCATCAGTTATTTGAAGGCTTTGAAATTCAATGGCATTATTAATGCTATATAAATATGTGCTGTAGGTTTAATATAGGTATATAAGAATGTGCAGAGTGATAGGACACCTGAGACCAAAGATTGATGATTAACTCCGTAGTTTTAATGTTCGATCTGTACGTCTTGGACACAGATTTGAAGAGAGGAGCCAAACCAGCCACTGAATTGTCTAACTACCATTTCATGGTAAGCTGGATCAGGTGCTGGGAAAATGCCAGAAAGACCTGATGAACCCAAATATGTAGTGAAGGTGAATCAGGAGCTCCTGGCAGAAGCCTCTGTCTATGAGGTCTTCGATGGAACCTCTAGATGAGCAGACAGTTTGTGAAGACTCTGAAGAAGGACTTTTGGTTCAGTTCAAAGAGTGAATGGGAAACCATCAGATGACTCAAGGAGATGATTTTGGGCCTTACCCAGACCTGCTGACCTCAAGGTATAGGTATATATCTATGTATCTAGTCAGGCAGTTCAAAATAACTATTTGAGAAACTCCTTAATCCGACAGACACAACCTCAAAAGCGGGAAGATTAAGCGGAAGCCTTCCCCAGGTCTCCGGCAGAGGTCACCTAGATAGTTAAAAAGCTTGACAGACCAAAGATCAACAGGCAGATTGGTGCGGTGTCCACAGATGTTTAATTTATGAGTCAATCTACAGTTCAGCTCTCACCTCTGGTCATAAGCCCTTGGTAATGACAAGAAAATGAACTTGCTGTGTCTGGATTCACCCTTATGGACAGGGTGATGAGTGCAGATATCCACAAGGAGCTTTGAGTATCACCACAGCACTTACGCGCTACAAGGAGCTAGTTGAGGTGGTTCAAGCTTCTTGTCAGGAGGCCTTCTGAACGTCTCCCTGTAGAGGTATTCCAAGCTAAATTGGAGGAGACAGACCCAGAACATGTTTGAGGTATTACACATCCTACCTGGCTTAAGAAGATAACTCAGGTAAACGTGGAGCACATGGCTGTGGAGATGGATGTTAAGGCTGAATAAATTATCCCCTGTCAGCCATTACATATCTATAATACTTTAGAAATATAAAAACGTTGGTATAGCTGCACTGTTGTTGTATGTTTTGTTGACCTTCTTTCTACACTCTAGCAAAAAACTAAGTGACCAGAAAACATTCAAATGCAGCATGTCCATATTTACTATTTTGCCACCAATCAGGATGATATTTGAATGCTAACATTACACCTGGAAAATATATGTTTTTTTCAGCACTTTACACAAGTGTTGAAAACAACCCCAGAGTGAGTTTGAGTGACAGTTGAGGCATTAGAACAGGGCTGGCTAGACAGCCCATATCCCTTTCACAAGCTGGAAGTAGAGGCTGGCTGAAAATGGCATATCCCAGGGAAAGCCAACAACTGGCGATCACCCTGACCGTTTGTCTTCATCAATCAACCTGCGTTTGTTGACCAAGCAACATGATGTCACTATTAATTTCATGGATTCCCTTAATGGGGTCCAGAGGGGAGCCCTATCCTCACAGTAGGCATTTCCTGTCCTGTTGCATTGTGGAATATGTCCACTTCCCTTTAGGAGATCAGTTGGACTTTTTCAAAGTTTTACTTTGTCTCTTGTTGTTTTTTTTCTCCCTCTTTTTCATCTCCCCTTCAATCCTGTCTGCCTTTCTCCCCCTCATGGTATTATTTGCTTTGCTTTGTCATAGCTCCTCTGGTTTGAAGCAGCTCCACTGTGTTTGCATCCTTGTTATGTGAGTACTTGTGATGATTTCCACTTATTTGCCGAGGTATACACTGAACTGGATGTACTGAACCTTTTGATCAAGCCTCAGATTTCATGAACAGATACTGGCGCTGCGTGCTCAGATCAGTGCATTAGCGTTTCATTTGAAAGAATGGTGTCACTGTGTTGACAAGCTCCTGATAAGTTGGTGGCTTCTAAGGAAAAAATGTTTAAAGCAGATAAATGCCTCAGGACTCCATCTGTCTGTCTCATTGTCCTGATTGTAGTTTATTTTCGGTGATCATGAAAACCTGCTTGAAACAGGCTTTGGGGATGTTGGTTTATTAGCTTTAGGTGAAGTATGCCCCTTGCGCGACAATTTCGCACAAGGTACTTAATGTTATCTCGTCTGACTTCTGTGAATCTGTATTTACTCTCTACATGACTGGCTTTTTATCATTCCTTTGATTATCGCAAACGAGGAGGGAGTTATGAATGATATTCCTTGCTCTTAGTCTCACTAACTCCCTTCCTTCTCAGTCTCTCTCCCTCTCTTTGCCTCTCTCTCCCTGTTGCTGCACCTCTCCTCTGGCTTTAAGAGGCTTAGCGGCAACTTAGCGCCCAGGTCAAACTGACCTTTGCCCTTCATCTGTCAGCCTTTTGATGTGGTGCCAGCCTGGGCTGCTTGCTACGCTCTGCTTTTAACGGCACATCCAGGGGTCAGATGAGGGCTCTGCTTCAAGACCCCCCCCCCCCCCCCCACCACCTCAACACCTCCCCCCCCAATCCACAACCGCCACCACCTCCCTTGCAGATGTGTGTCTCTGATGCCCCCCTCTCCACCACCCTCTGCCCTCCCCTGCCCCGGTGCCCATTATTATTTTATAGTTTGGTTCTGCATTCCTTTCACTCAGGCTGTGGTGGAAGGCAGACCTTTGGCTTTATTGCTTACACATGTCCATGGCTTTCTCCCTCAGCAGGGAGAGACAAAACAGCAAGAGGGAGATGGCCAATAGGGGCCAGCCATCTAAACTCTCCCCACCTTGAACTAATCGCTGGGAGCCCGAGTGTGGCTCTACCTCAACCCTGTGCCAGTGGGGTTTCAATTTGTAGAGACATAAACAGATACTAAAGCCAAGGTAACAACACAGTGATTTATCAAGCCAGTTCACATCAAATTATCACAGCGCCCCCCTGCTGCCAGGCCCCATAATAGCCCCCAGCCCAGCCCCCCTGCCTCAGAGGTGCACCATGGTCACACTTCATTTAGAAGTGCACAAACATGTGTCCCTCTGTCTGGTTTCCCTCTGAGCGTGACGCTTTACACCAGCCACTGATCATCCTGGACAGAGCGTCAAGAGATTAAAGAGGATGTGAGTGTCTGCAATTGTGTGAGCGTGTATGTGTTGACAAAGGTGTATGTGTGTCCATGTGTCTCTGATGTGCACACAGGCAGTACACTTGCTCATATACATATTCTGTAGAATATTTGTGCAATGATAATTGAATAAAATAATGATCTGTGGGGATATGTCTTTGCAAATGATTATCATGCATTTAAATGTTAATAAGTATGGGTTGTTACCAACAGTCCACATGTATTATATCGAACATGTGTTGTCTTCCTTTCTTCATTTCAACACCTGGAACGGATAACTATAGTTGTGCTTGGTGGAAAAGCAGCCGAGTCAAGTTGAATTGTGTGTGCCTGTGCAAGCCAGGTATGTAACAGAATCTATCTTGAAATAAACAGATTATTTTTCTGTAGCAAAATCATGTTTCACTTTAATATGGTGCCTGAACAGAGTGCTGCCTTTGATCTCCACTAGCACAGCCCAGCACATGGATAATATGTCTTTCAGAGATAAAAGTAAAAATGTGTTCTGGGTGATGATGTCATGCAGTTGTGACCGCACGCCTGGGAGAAAAGCAAACTTTCACAGGCGAGGCTGTCCCAGGGATCACTAAGGGTGCATCTCTGCGCCTTTGGGGAAATCAATTACACATTGTCCGGACTGTGATTCCTGCTGTAGGAACTTAATCGTGCAAGCCTTCTGTAGAGTATCATCCCGATGAATTTGGACACGAGTTTTGCTCCCTAGTGTCCGCTCTACTCTCTCGCACACACACACACACACACACACACACACACACACACACACACACACACACACACACACACATTTCAACCTTTGCAATTCGCTACATTTGTGTGCAGCTTACAATTCTACAGAGAGTCATTCATCATCATTTGCTGGCGCATCTGTCTTGAGTGCCTTAGCTTTGATCATGTTGTATTTTATACTTAACATCTGTTCTACATTTAACCTTTTGTAATGCTGCTGCTCAGAAACTATTACCTTGGCATTACAGGGGGCTGAGAGTTTACCTGGTGACTTTGTAGCCATTGTAAATCTGGCATATTTGTCATGGCCGGCTAAATAAATGATCCAGCGGTCGAAACGTTGTGATAAGCAGATCTGCCCCTGCCATTTCCTGCATGATGGGACAGGACAGCAATCCCGTGCTTCCTCTTATGTGATCTTCTCTTCTTTCAAAAGCTTATCTACTCCTAAATCATCCTCTTTGAATTGGGAGGACAGCCTTTTTTTGGTGTATTTTCTCTAACTATTTCCAGCCCAATCATTTCCAGTCATTCTCTGAGGCTTTGCTCCCTGCTTATGTATGCTGGCACTCCACCTATGCCCCCCAACCCTGCTCCCTTCATGTCTCTCCCTCTCTCTCTCTCTCTCTCCCCCTGGCCTCAGGAACCCAGGAGCATGAGGCCCTGACCCCCCTCTTCCTCCACCAACACACTAATCATCCCTAATCAGAAGTGAAATGCATTTTTCTAAGGAAGTAGCTGGAAAATTTCACAATCTGCATTTCTCCGACCAAGCTGATTAGAGAAACATTATCCTGCTTTCACAGTCACTTCCAATCTGCCTTTAATCTGTCACTTCAATCGCCTAATTATTTAGTCAATGACCTGGGGATGCAATCTTACAAAAGAATGAAACGCATGCCATATCATTTTCGTTTTCATTTATGCATGATATCGCTGGTTACATGTTAGATTCCCTTGAGCTAAATATGCAAGACTTGTTCCCATCCACGTACCTATGTGTGTGCCTGTCTATTTGTGGTTTGTGTGTGAGTGCATGCATTCGTGTGTGTGTGCGCTCTGTTCAGGTATTTATTGTCCTTGCCCATCGCATCCATACATGTGTGGATGTGTGCTTCAGTGTGTGTCAACCGTAGCTTGTTTAGAAGCTGCTGAGCTGTGAATGCTGGCTGGGGGTAATGCAGTTTAGCCCTTAGTTGGAAGAGCCTTTAGGGAATGAGACTCTGTGGGGGAGTCGTGTTATTGGAAAGGTCATGATTACAGTAGGAGGTCAAAATAACTCGCTGACACTCTTTATACACAAGTGACTGCCATTGTGCCTCAGGGTGTCAAGAACTATATTGAGTATTGACTATATGTCACAGCAATAAAAAGGAAACCTGTTCTCCGTTGCCAAATGTTCTCCTTCCAAAGAGTGTGAAGTCAGGACAAAAGGTAAAAATACCTTCAATGTCAATGAGACCCTCGTGTTGACATGCTAATGTTGCTGCAGAGGAGAAACAACATTAATGTCTTTTAAGACAGCAATTCTAAATTGAAATAGAAAAAAAAAACGGACTGAAGAATTGCTGCGTTTTAATCATTTACTTATGTGTACGACAAGCTACGAGTGCTTGTTGTACTTCCCCAGTAAGGAGATATCTGCATTACTGACTTGTAATAATGAAGTACATATAGTGGATATAACCTCCGGGTCTCATTTGCAAGACCTCGCAATCTGTATGAAAACATGCAATCCAGGGCATTGCAAACTTCATCACACAATCGAAGTTGAATACAGAAGAAAAACATTGCTATTATTAAACTTAAAGGTGAGAGGAAAAAAGAAAAGGAGGAGAGAGGGAGGAAAGGACGATGAACTTTCAGCACAGCACGGCCCACTTATAATAGTTTGAGTCTGACACAAGACCCAGCCAGCCCGATAAGGACCCAGACCCGTCCAGGGCAGCTGTCTCTCTTTCATCTTTGCCTTCGCTGGTTGGCAGCTCCTTCCCTTATTTGTGGCCGCCTCACTTCTCTTATCAAGTGTGGATGCTGGAGAGCCATCATGCTTATTTGTTCCTGACATCCAATCCGCTAATAAACCTGCTTGGAAATGTGCTTTTAAAATAGTGTAAGAAAACATTCCACAGTCTGGCTACAAGGCAGACCCAGAGTCCCGCTATCCCTTTGCTAAAGCCGGTGCTTAGCGCCTCCATCTATAGTGTCGCAAAACACACACCATCAGAGGTCATGAACTCTGGCACTCAGAGAGCACTTTGACCATGGGACTAGCCGTGTTAAAGTCAAAACAAACACGAGGCGCACATCAATCAGAAGACATTCTGTCGGTGAAATTCCATATTTAGACTGCTGGTTTATTGCATTTTGGTCAGCATCGAATCCAATGCAGTGTGTATGATGACACACTGGTCATTCCTTACAGAAGTACGTTTTAAAAAATTGTAAAGAGGCCCCACATTTGTTTCTTATGTTTTTATATGTTGGTGTTTTCTTAAATTAAGTCTCACTTCTATTGAGATTTGTTTTTTGTCTTTCCATCAGAAACCATGCCAAATTCATACATTATACAAAATGAGCTTCAAGCAGAGTCTAGATTATTCATTAATTGTCAATACAGATACTCACAAAAGCAAATAAGAGTCATAATTTGATTCTGTATGGAGTTTATTTGTGAAAGAATGCAGTGTGGCAGTTGTTATTGATATCCCTAGCTGTTAAATGCAGCAGTAAACGGACAACTCAGTCCTGATGCACGAACATCAAGGTTGATAGCAATAAGCATAACTTTTGTATCAGAGCAAATATTGACTTGTTCATATGTCTGACTGGCAGAGACACTCAGTGATCAGGCTATAAGAACAGATGGTGCTGTAACAGAGAGAGAAAGGGGGGGGGGTTGCTGGAGAGAGTTGACGTGTGAGCTATTTCAGCAATGCCAGAGAGGAAACGTATTGATCGGGACACTTAGACTTGATAAGGACGTCAGGTATAAGAGGAGCAAGGCAATCATTAAGTACACCACTGGCAGCTGTTGTTCAAAAAATATATTTGCTGCTTCGACCCCCCCCTCCCGCCCCTTTCGCTTTTATTTTTTCCCACTTTATTTGGCTCTTTCTTGCCAGAGGTGAAAAGAAAATCTCATCTCCATCAGGCTAAATTGTGGTGGGCAGCATTATCAGTTCAAAAGACCTGGGGATTTGACAGCTCCCACTCCATGATGATTAATCACTTCTCGACTGTGGTGGGCCTTTCTCGCCCCTCTTTCTCCCGGCCTGCTGCTATAGTGGTGGCGGTGGCTGGAGGCAACGCATGATAAGTGCTGCCCTTATTACTGGTCTCACTGGGAAAAGGCCCGGGCAGCACTGGGGTAACGTGGGCCAATCACACCCTCTGCGCCGCATGGGGCCTTGCAAGATACATGCCCTTCGTTTACTCTTTAGTGCGTAATAGAAAGGTACAGTGCTGCCAAGTCTGTTTGTGGTGTTGGGTTAAATAACCTCTTCTGCTCTTCAATCTCTCTTTCCATCCGTCCATCTCTCCTTCGCTCCCTCCCTCCAGGGCTATAAAGGGGTTTGATCTCTGCTTTAATCACTGCACCAGATAGGATAGCAACTACAGACTCTAGAGCTCTCTATTATCAACAGCCAAGGGGAAGAAGGACGCTCCTCCGTCTGATGGACAGAATTAATCACTTATGGACATCGTTTAGGAGAGGCCATCTATTATAACCAGTGTAATCACACATGAGAAGTATGGCTAGCTTCAATCAACCAAAAGAGACCTCAATATAGTTAAACACTTAGCTGTGTACATATTTATTTTACAAGCCTTTGGCAGCCTTTTCCACTGCTATTTGCATTCTGGGGTTCTCAAGGTTCTGCACACAGCTGGTCCTTGAGCTTCATGTCTCCCTGTAGGCTCCACTGTTTGGCTTGTGTGTATGAGTGGCACTTTCCCTGAGGCTGTGCCTGTTCGTGTGTGTCTGTGCACGTGTTTTTTGTGTAAGTTTCTGCATATGTGTTTCCGTGCGTGTGTGTGTGTGTGTGTGTGTGTGTGCGCACATGCATTCTCGGGTGTGTGTGTGAGTGTCTAAATAAGCCTACATCGGAAAGCTCCATTATTGGACCTGTCAGTGCTGTAAGTCCCCCCGAAGGCAACGAGGTGGAGATGAGAGACAGAAAGACACGCGGTAGGGCACCGTGCACACACGCCTGTCACACGCTGTCCCCAACGGTGGCCATGCAGGCCATTATGATGTCTTCCAGATGGACACATCTGTCTGTTTCCCTGGGAACAAATCTGCTAAAAGCACGGGGAGAGTCATGAAAAAGCCATCTCTGGTGGACTTTTATTTGTTTATGTCTGCCATAGCAGGCTGCCTGGATGTCATGATGTATATGGCATGACATCAGAAGACACCTCAGGAGACAGCTGGAGCTACGTTAGATCCCTCAGGTAAGACGTGTTAATATTGTATTAAAAGCTAATGTTCTCCTATGTTCCCATACATCATTATTATAATGGAAAGGGATTTGATTACTATTTTGGAGAGTCTATTTTAATCCTAAAGCATAGGCTTATGTTCCAGAACATTTTTTTTTTTTTTTTTACTTGCTGTAGTTTGTCATGTAGATTATTGGACCTCCATTTGTCCCTCCTCCCTCCTCTCTCTTCCAATGAGAGCAGAGAGTTTGAGTGTTGTCATTACAGACAAGCAAGCAAGGTGAACCTTTCCTAGACTGGGGACCTTTTCCTGGTACGCAGAATCAGAACAACCCCTCGTTGCACCTCGCCATAATCCCTGGCATTTTGTTTCGATGCTCCACAGCATGAAAATGAGGGAATATGGCAATGTTATGGCATTTGAAGTCAATATGTATTATAAAATCAATCTAGATGAAGATCTGCCCATCCCTCTAATTAGACGGGGTGACTGGAGATTGATTTTTAATTGCAAAAGTAATTACATGGAGCAGATAGCCAGTGACATTTGATTATCTAGGTGATTGATTAAAAGGCCTGGCTGCTGGGGCAGACTGTCAGCCAGCTGAATCCAGACAAAAGAGAAAATTAAAAAAGTTGTCCCGTTTGTAATCACGAATTTCAAGGGTGAAATTACAAAGCCAAACATCCCCTTGGAGAAGCCCAGCATCCTTCCACTTTGCGGCTGTTTGCCCTCCTATCTCACCCCCCGCCGTCACAACGCCCAGAACGCAAAGACCCCCGTGACACGCTAAAAAGAGGGAAACAATGGTGTGAAAAATGAATTGAGGAGTTGTTCTGTTACAGACAGCCGGGTGCGTAAATGATGGCTGCATATATCTGCTTAGCAGCCTTGTCACATCATCACAGGCAACAAGGAAAGACAGAGAGGGAGAGATGTACAGGCAGACAGAAAGAAGGACAGAGATACAGAGTGAAGGAAAGCTATCATCGCTCAGACTGCTCCTTTCAGTCATCTTCATCTCTTGTCATCTCCTTGCAATAGGCACCTGCACTTGTTCATTGTTGTGTGTCGACCGGTAAGGGAGTGAGACGAAATAAACAGTCGAACAATGTCTTTTTTTTCTCTGGGTGTTTGGGAGAGTAAGAAGAAATCCTCTTTCATGTTGTCTTTTTCTTCTCCTCTTCATCTGACATTCTTGTGGGATCCCTCTCTTAGAAAATGAACGATGACAAGGTAAACCGTCGGGGGAGCAGCTGAACTGCTGATATAACTCTTTACGTGGCTGTGATGGACAGGGCTGAGTGATGACAGTCAGAAATTAAACACTTAATGTCTACCTGCTAGCAAGCATGTTAGACAATATATCACCTGGTCGGTAGATTAAGTGAGTGAAATTTCGTCATTAAAAAAAAAAAAAGTAATTTTTAAATAATATTGGTATTGTAATTCCTAGCATTGTCAGTTTCAGGCCAAGCAAAAAAGAATAAAACAATGTCTTACCTCCAGTCTCACTCTATACTGTAGCTAATATCCTACTAGGTCACACTTGTTGATAAGACACACATGCACACGCACAGAGCAACATGGTCTCTTTTCACACATGACCAGGAGATCCATTTATTTCTCACCGTAGGACGTGCCTATAAATTATTCCTGGTTATGGTATCATTTAGCCTGTCATTTTAGTGGAAGGTTCACTCTTTGGGCTTTCCATGAAGGCAACATTTATGTCTTTAATTTACAGCTCCTTGCCTGGAGGATACTCCTCAGCTTTATGAAGTGCTATTAGGGGGCCTATTTAGTTGTCGTGGCAGAGCACTGCTCAGTGTGGTACAGCGAGCAGAAGCCAGCCTCTGAAAAAAAGAGAGACGAGGGAGCAAAGGCAGCGATTTCAAATGAGAATCGCTGTCCTTTTAACTCAAAGAGCTCTGTAGCCTGGCAGGAGCAGCTGAGCAAGGCCTTTGAAGGGAGGGAAAGAGAGAGAGAGAGAGAGTGGAGGGGAAATGAAACGGGCCTGGGCCAGCCCCACATATTATTCCCCCTCAGGACGTACAGAGTCTATATTGGCTGAAGAAGCACGGCCCCTTGGGTCACAGTTCCTTCTCTGGCTCAGAGAGCCGCAGCACTAAGAGGGACTTTCCTCTGTCTGCCTCAGAAACAGGCCAGCGAGTGTCTGCGGGTAAACCATCACACACATGTGCCTCCCAGCACCAGGCCTGGGCTCTGCGGTTGAACACAAAGCAGCGGCACTTGTTAAATTTCCATGAAGTTTACCGAATTTGCGGGATCAGTGGGGTGAGGCCATAAGGGAGCTCATGCCACTGCCTACAGCTTCCCTCTGTCACTGAAGCCCATGTGTGGATGTGGGCCTCACCGTCCCTCCCCATCTCCACCTTCCCACTGTGTCTCTTCTTCCTAGCTTAACATTGGAAGAGGATTTCTACCAGCTTGGCCCTGTACCCTGCAGAACTCGCTGCCCACATCCTGCAAGGGCCCAAGAGGCCCGAATGTAGCAGGCGAAAAATAACTATAAGAGACGAAGAAATAGATACATAGCTTACATGTAGATACATGGCATATAATTTAAAGAAAATGAGAAATGAATGCTCAAATGTTGATAATCCCCTGCATGTCATGGGCAGTAAATGCTGACAGCGGGCCGTTCATCACTGCCAGGACTCTTCCAGATGTGGAACCAGTTATGAAAAAAAGGATATCACAAGGATAAAAGAGCAGGTAGAGACTGTGCATAGACTAAAGTTTTTTTTTTTTTGGCCTGAAGATCAAACAGACCAATTTGAAAGTTAAATTGAACACACTGTCATGATATCTGAATGCTTACTTGAAAGGTTATGATTTAAAATGCACTTTTCCAATTATTATCTTTTGTATTATAATTTTTTTTTTAAATTCAGACGGAGGTTCATGAGTTTCATATTTGTAATTAATTGACTTGCATTTCCCAAGTGTCAACTAAAAGTCTCGGTTTTGTTCCTGGTGGACAATAGTGGGTCAAAACCTTTTATTCAGCCTGCCACAAGTCATAAGCCTCAGTGCCTTGTTGCAAATGATTTAACTTTGCTTATGACACATTCTGTCTATTATTGAAATAGACACATTTTTTTGAATAAAGAACAAAAATGGCAACAAGATTATTGCACTTTTCCACTGCTGGTCTAAAGAAAGGTCTACTTATATATAGACATTGAGTAAACAAAACTGCAATGGGAAAAAGTGGAATTATTTTACCCGATTACCAAAATCTTCCCATTACATCCTTTTAATAAGAATATTTTTTATTTTTTTAAACACTATTTTTGTTGAATAATTCAATCTAAGTATGAGAAATTCAATGCAATACAATAAAAAATGAATGTAGAGAAAGGGATTGTTAAAAATGCTTCACAAAACCCCTCCTAGGTATATCAAAGCTAAAAAATGTTTTGTCTAGTATCTAGATAGAGGACAACGATGTATATTACTCATGCAACACTGTATAAAGCGAGGATGTGGTCAATACAGAGTCAGCTGCAGACGGTCAATTACGGCAAGTGACAGCATATACAAATACTTTGCTTGTGCGTGCGTAAATGACAGTTTATTCCCATGCTGTTGTGTCTTTTGTGTCCTAGTCTAAACCAAGAGAAAATACCTAGGTTCTGTCGCCATTTAGAGGAGAGCTTTTAGGTGATTTGTCACGCAACTTTGACCCTGCAATGAAAAGATATACACAGACAGCCATCCTGTGATTGCAGGTTCAGAAGAAAACAGGCCACAACATTTTCCAGGTGCAGATCAGCGCTGAACTGTGGACGTCATTGTAGGTTAAACAAGGCTGTGTTTATTCAACAGACATCCTTCATCTTTCTCACTCAGGACCTCGAGTCTCAAGCATTGTCTGGTTCTCTATGTGATTTTGCAGCGAATGAAAAAAAAGATTATTGGAAAAAAATCAAATGTCCTCATCCTCCTGTGCACATTTCCTGGCTACCAAGTGTGTCAAAGGACAATCTTTTGAAAAGAGGACAAATGTAGAGTCAGTTGTGACCTTAAAAGAGCGCATTGGCCCGGCCTGTTAGATCTAGATGGAGATGAGGTGTTCAAGAGTGTCCCATTAGCGCTACCTTTTCACTGCTCTCCCTCTCTGGGTCATGCTGGCCATCGTCCAAAAGGACTATGTTTTGATCCCAGGGCCTGATAAAGTCTGGCCCGTTGATGGACCTGATGACATCTGCACTGTCCGCCTGTGCTCCCAGACAAATGCAACCCAGGAAGGTTGGTGCCGGCCCTTCTGCCTCTTATCAATCAATTGCATTGGATCAGATTAATTGTATGGGATTGTTTGCTGCAGATAGGAACCAGGTAGATTCTGGATGGGGGGTTGGGCAGGATGCCTGTGTGATTGTCGGTGGATTGTTGTTTTTTTGTTTACCTTGACCTTTTTTTTGACGCTCTCTTTGTAGCTGTAAACTGTTGTTTGGGACAAAAATGATATTTGCTCAAATGAAAAGATATCCATAATTATGTCTCTCACAGTGATGTAATACCTGTGAATGGTTGTGTTTTCATATAAAATTGTCTCCAAAGTAAATCATAATTTATATTGAATTTGAGGGTGCTTTTGACAAAGCTAGCTGGTTTGTGTCCACAAAGCTAAAACAGGGAAAGCATCATTTTCAATTCTGGTTGAGGTAGTCGGTCGCATGCCAGTGAATGCACTCCTTCACCTTTGCTTATGAAAAACTGGATTAATTATGTAATGTTCAGCTCTCTGTGGCTAATAGCTGATAATGATGTGTGAGAGGTGTGTCAGACGGGAGAGCATACTGGACTGCCAAGTGCTGTTGGACCCAGGTCAGGCTGCGTTCATCTTACTAATGAGATGTCACACGGAGAAGATGGAGCGACCGGAGCGACCAAGCGGTCATTGCAAACTAATTTCCCTCCAGCTTTGGATTGTACAAACAGCCCCGAATCCAGAGAGGAGCTTGCATGGCCTGCCAACTGACCACATCACTCTGAGGGTCCATTTTTCAGAGCGGTATTTGGCCGTGGGGGGACAGCTCCGGTTTGGCCCAGCAGCAGTGTCATTTGTAGTCCAGAGAAGCTAACGGTGGGCCTGTGGGCTTTATTGGTCGTCTGACTGCAGCCGGTGATCCAGTCTCTCATTTAGTCTTCAGCTCCACTCCGAGGAGATGAGTTGAGGTTAAATCAACGCTTGTCTCCTTCTTCTGAACATCTACATCTGCAGTGGAGAGAAGTGATATGTGCTCCTCCCTTCATCCACGCCCTCGGGCTAGCCTCGCTTCTCTTAAGTTCTCTGCTGCATTATTGCCAGTGGGTCAGGTTGATCACCCCCCCGTCATTGAAACTCATTCAGGGGGCATTAAAGTGTAAACCAGATGAAAAAACAAAGGGCTTAAGCAAATCAGATGGCTCAAACAACAACAACAAACGCACACTCTGTAATCTGCTTAGGGAAATTAATGAGGGGGAGCCCCCTTGGCCAAGGTGGATAATGATCCTGGACCACGGGGATGAGAGGCTGCAGTGGATCAGGCAGAAGGTGAGAACTGGAAAGGGGGATTAGAGACGGACTCCCACCAGAATCAAACAGGACTCTGCCAAAGGGATCCCTCCCCCCCTATGCCCAAACTTCAAAAACTCCAGCCTAAGCTGGAAGTAGGTGTCTGTAATCCCCTCTGTGGCTGTAGATCTATGCGGCCGACTCAGGCCCAGCTTTCATCCTGCAGCTTGTTCGGCATGCTCTCCCTCCATGTCCTGGGAACGTAAACTTTTGCACTGTGGCCCCCGTGCAGATCGCAGGGATCTGCTGGCTCATTACCTCTTCATTAGCGTGCTGCATCGTTGGCTGCCAAGAGGATCAGACCATGTGTGGAGTCTAGCTGCACAGACTGCTCGTGGGGGCCAGAGACCTGGACAAGGCAGCCAGATGGACGGATGCATGCTACTGGAAACACGAGTTAGCAGCTATACATCTTTGCTCAGTTGGAAGTTTTTATGTAGCCAGTGAACTTTTCTTTGTGTGATACACGTTCTGAAGGACCCGTTTGTCCTTAGCAGTGTTACCTCAATAGATTCCCTTGGAAAAATATCCTGTGATTGTTGTTATACCTGTCCATTGCTCCTGCATGGTTGTCCAATACGATCATCTGAAAGGAAAAGATGAATATTTCGTATACATATACTCCTATTTATTAGGTTTCCAGAATTAGTGTCAAAACTGTCACTTACATCATCTGGGTATGTTTTGAGGTACCTTTGAAATGTGACGCAAGATGCCACTCAGAGTTGGATTTATCTGCCTCTGCTTTTCTTTCTCACAATACATAGAATGCCGGATGATTTAAAGGGAGGTGTGGAATTGAGAAAATAAGCAGGCTTTGTAGTGCTTAATGGGGCCCAAAGCTCACTGTTTAAGCCCTCCCCTGCATCGAAAGCAGCCGCCGTCAGGAGCCAAGCTCCATGAAGCCAAGTCTCATCAACCACTCTGCCATCCTCTGGTGTGATAGTGGCAATACACACATCTATTACCAGCAAACTGCATTTAAAATGATTATAAAGGCATGGAGTTGGCCACAGATCATCTAGGGTGGAATCAGTCTTGCAAAATATGTGGAATATGCCAGACATGTAGGGTTGTCACAGGAACATTTAAAGAAAAATATTCTGACCATTATACCATTATTCTAAGCTTGTTAAATCACTAAGAATTATTTTAAATTTTTTCATTTACAATTATTTGCAAAGTTGTTGACCCTGACTTGACTGAAGGCATTTGAATGGTAGTATGAATATTTGAGAAATAATGCTTAAATAAGTCCATAACCTGACTTTTCTCTGTTGTCACCTTCCTCTTGCTTTGCTGCTGGTGTGATCCCTGCATTTCAATTTTGCAGTTCCTTATCTGACAGTCATTTCCAAGGCCATGCATGCAGCGTGGCCCCATGTGGTTATGGCCAGGTGTAAAAGCTTGACCTCTCTGTAGGGCAGCAGAGTCACTTTCATTAGAGCACCCACCGGCTGCTTCCCCACTGAGCTCACTCATAGATTGAACACTGTGCCTGCATACAAGATGAGAGAGAGGGTAACATAATCCAATACAAATCATTAAAGGGAGATGTAAACAAGGACATGTATGAGTATTTAGAATAAGTCAATACAATAAAATGTTCCTATCCATTTTAAACTGCCACACCTCGTATGCCTTATCAACATTTGAAATAGAGGCGGGTGAGTCAGGTGTTATGAAGATAGCGTAACACAAACAGCAGTTATTGTGTGGTAAATGCAGCCATCACCTTTGTAGCCGGGATGGCTGACAGGGCCCACTGTGCAAATGGACAATTTGGTGCAGATTGTTCTTCTGACTAAGTAAACATGTGTGTGCACACAACAGACATTTGATACAAGCTGAATACACACACACACACACACACACACACATTTTGAATGCCTCTGGATTTCCCAGCATGCTCACTTTTGCCTCCCGCCCGGGTGGTGTCGTCACGTTCTCTTTCATACGCGGTCACAGTTGTTTTTGATATTTTCATCTAATAGCCAGAGGATATTTATCTGCGGGAGCGTGGTGGCTGGAGAGCCTTTTTCAAATGTTAACAATTGCCGGGCCGCAACATGAGGAGCTCGCTAATTAATGCATCCAACATGGTCCCGCAGTTGTGCTGGATAAACTCAAACGATTAATGTGTGTCATTATATTGTAATTGCATGGTAATTCTACATCTAAAGCACACACACACACACACACACACACACACACACACACACACACACACACACACACACACACACACACACAGAGGCGCACACCTCTTTTCAGCCCTGAAGGGAGGTATATTCCACACTGCTCCTGGAAGCAGATTAAGGTCGGAGATTGTTTCTCCACGGAGAATAAGGATTAACGAGTGTCAAAATATTCTCTTAGCTTCCTCACAACTTTATGTGTTAAATTTGTTGTGGTTTATTGTTTGTTTAGGGATACAATTTCACACGACTAGAGCATGAAAATGAACAGATTATAAAGCTGAGGGTAAAAGTCTCATCCAGGAAAAAATGACAAAACAGCCACTTGGTTGCTATAAAGGCAGAATCATTTTTGTATTAAGCTAATGTGATATCTACCATTCATATACTCATCATATAACATTTCATTTTGCTTTGTTTATTTTATTTTGGTGGACTGATGAATTAATTGACAGATTGATTGAAATTTTAAGAGGAGCTACTGATGTCAGGCCAGGGAAACACTTCATGGAAAGATGTATGTTATTCCCCTACTTTAGCATACACTGCAAGCATGCATTTACATTACATTGCAGAAGTGTGTGAGGAGGAGAGGACAGATAGAGTGAGAGAGGAGGAGCGTTTGTCTACTTCAGCGTGAGTAACCTCAACTGCTGTGCAGTGGGCTCATTGGTGGTCCCTAGTGCGGAGCATCATGAAGACATATGGGCCTAAAGAGCACTTGATGTGGCTGCAACCGCCTTGCTTGTCATCCACAATTTTGCCTGCCCTAATCCCTGCTTTAATTTACCCCACTCCACAAGGCAAGCAGTGACTAAAGCTGTCCTCAGGGGTCCTTTCACTTATGCCAGCGGTGACAAGGAATATGCAAAGGTGCAATTTCTCACCAGGAAGGGTGACAGAGAGCAGTTCTGCCGGGGAGCACACCGCCCGTTTCTGAGCATCTTTTAATGTCACTCGCAAGAGCACTTTGTAGTTGCAAACTGTTCTTCAGAGACCCCTTTATTAACATGTTGATCTAAGGGGTCATTAGGTGGAGATTGTTTGGCACCGAGGATGCGGCTATTGATCTGCTGAGAGATAGCTGGAAAGTTTTTGATGGTAGAGAGCGACTACAGAGACTACTTCTTCAGACTCAATCTAAAATGTTTTCAACCCCTTTATCCTCTTCTTCTGCCTTATTTTTTCCCACTCGTCTAATTTTCCCTCGGAATGCTGGGAGGGAGACGAGCCGTTGACGGGCACAAGTAATTGCTATCAGTCTGTCATTAGGTTCTCTCGCTCTTGCTCCCTCTATTTTTTTCTCTGTCCCTCTACACAGGCCTGTGCTCAGCATTGCTTACAAATAAGACACTTAGGAGACGAGTGGAATTTGCTCCCCAAAAGCTGTGATGTATTGGATTTTTTACGGTCAGAGCAGCTCCTCCAACCGCCTTTTCATTCTCTGTTGTCCTGAGAACCATTTTCTCTGTGTTTGCTATATTCACTCTCTCTCTCTCTCTCTCTCTCTCTCTCTCTGCCTGCCCTCTCCTCTCTGCCTTTCAGGGTATCATTTGCAATTTAATGCTTACCTGGGGTGAGCCTTGACAATAGCTTCCACCATGAAATGGCCCAGGCCCTGCCTGCATGCCTAATGAGGTTGATGTTGAGCTATTTAGGTAATTTTCCCTTTACAATATCTACTTAATGCAACTCCATGGGAGTGGATTGTTGGAACGGTTAAAGATTCTATTAAGTCTTTACAAAAGCCACTCCATTCTGCTGTCCACCACATACTACCAGGGGCACTGCTCTACTTCACTTTTGCTTTGTGTGAGGCTGTCGCAACAAAGCACAGCAAGGAGGTGCAATGTTACCCCGGAGGGTCACCCCACTAATATCTCTCGAATATTTGTGTGTTTTTTTGCAGGTGAAAAGGCAAACATCCAGTAAATCAGCAGTTCATTTTGTAACATGTGAAATCTGGATTGAGCTGGTAAACTCATATTAATCATCGCACAAAATGATCTGCCAAAACAGACGGCCAACTCCAACTATTAATCAGAGCAGAACCCGTGACAGCCTTTGGAATCGGAAGGGAAGGAGTCGGAGGGGGGGCCTCTTTCAGAGAGTACTTGATATGAAAACTGTGTTGTTGTGCTTTGTACCAGCCTGTGGGAGTTTTTAAACAAGCCCATATGGTGGTAGCCACCAGCTTTGGAGAAGGCGGGTGGGTTGGGGGGTTAGCCAGGGCCAGGATTTCACACAGTCAGTATTGAGTGGGATTGAGGAGGCGAGCTCTTAAGCTGTCTTTTCAGGCACAGCAAAAGCCCTCCATCTGGCCTCCCCTAAAACTCAGGGCGAGTTTACTCAGCTCCCTGTCGGCTGATTGGGCCTCCTGAAGCAGAAGTAACAGCATCAATAGTGTAAACCCTTGCCACTTGAGAGTATTACATTTCTTTTCATGCTTGACTTAATCAAAAGTGGGGAAGTGAAATTTACACCTTTTTGATGTTCTTTTCCCCCCGCTCACTAAGAGGGGCGACCTTAACCCATTTGATCTTCACAAGCGCCCACTAAATGGCCAAATATGCCAAGCAGACGGAAGCAGACGGTTGGCAGTTGCCAGTTTGCGCAGGGTCACTGTTGGAGCACTCCATGTGGTGGGGCAGGCAACCTCACAGAAGGCTCCAGTCTTCACAGGGTCCAGCCAAGCTTCTGTCTGGAGGCCCACTGTCCCTCGCTCACTGTCCACACCCAGCCAAAAATCAATCCACCCTCATGCTGATTCTCCCTGCTCTGCCTAAGCCAGTGTCGACTTGTGTCGACTGGGCAGCATCAATTGAACACTGTAACTGGGGCTTTATAACAAAACGGATAGACAAAAAGCACCAGCCAAGTGTCAACGCTATGATGTGTATATTTGATGGCATTAGCATGGCTTTGCAGAGTCGCTTTCTAGTTTGCATGCAACTGCACATCAAATCATGTGCACACTGACAGATTGAGTCATCAGTGAGTAGCTTGAGCCTTCTGAAAATTGCGAGGATCGTGCTTCTTATCTCTATCATTTAAATAAAGGGCCATCTGATATATGGGATAGTGGTGAGCCAGCAAATGGCAGGCTGTTTTGATTATGGTGACGTCACTAATCCAAGCTGTTGTCTGTGTGCTGGAGCAGAGGGTGCCGACCTGGGGATGTGTGAAGATTCCCCTCAACGGGAATCTGGAGAGAGGAGAGCTGCTAGCCAGTGACAGTTGCTCCAGGAGCCTGGCTTTAATGAGTGTGTGATGTCTGGAGTCTTTAACTCATGTTAAGCCCGGGCTAAGGCCAGTATCTGACTGATGGAGCCCGAGGCCTGAGTACTGTGGAGCTGTGTTTGCACCTCTTAATGAAGCTGGGGGCCAACGACACTGCCTGGCCCTCCGCCTGCCCTTCCTCTCTCCCCAGGACCAGCCCTGTGCCAGCCAAAACTGCAGCAGAGACCCACTCCATTAGTTCCTGTTCATTTCCCAGGCTTCCAAACCCTACACCCTTCGTCATCGTGTGCAGCAATTTCCCCCCTCCCCTTTCTTAAACTGTTTTTGGTTATTCATTTTGGTCCAATTTTCTCACTCACTGTTGTAGGCAAGACATGAAAAAAACTGAGATAATTAAATGCTTGTGCCCTGTGGAAAACAATGTTTTCCCCCTCTTTGTGCTGAATGTAAATTACCATTACAGTGCCTGGGTTGCAAAAATGTGTGTCTCTGTGTGTGCGTCTCCGTGAGTGTGTGTGGAAGGAGTTTACTTGGTGTCAGCATGAAAAGAAGGGGCCCCCATCCAGGCAGCCAAAATCCTGCCGAGGAACTTGTCTGGGATCGTGATGTTCCGACAGCTCCACTGTGACAAGATACATAGTTTCCATTCAGCGACAAGCTTCTTATTGGTTACTATAGTTTCACTAATGCCCAATTGAAGGCGATGCCTAATCTCGACAGAATGGGTTAAAAGGTGCCGATGTCCAGAGCCACAAAACCACATGTTGAGAGTCAAGGGACCAAGGCCCCACAAAGCACAGCTCCTTCAGCTTTGATGTGGCCCTATCAGCGGCAGGAGATTGAAGAGGGTGGGGGAAGAATACACAGAGGCCCCCACATCATACAAACCCCTCGAAGGACTCACTGACAATGGCAACTGCTGAAGAGCGGGTCAGGGCCTCACAATAGGTGGGACATCTCAGGAAGAGACGCAGCACCACTTCCTCCTCCTCTTCTACCTCCATCATGTTTATCGCCACCATCGCCCATTTTCTTGTTCGTATTGCCATGAACAGCATCCTTATGATCGTAATTGCCTCGTCATTTGCCTGCTTATTGCAAAAACATTGTTTTGTTAGATCATGTGTTTTCCCCCTCTCTGCCCGACTCTGCTATATATCGCACACATGTCTGTACCATGTGCTTCAGTGCTGTTCAGAGTAGGGAGTCGGATGGAGTTGTGAAAAGAAGGAGAACTGAATAAACAAGGATGGAAAGAAACACAGGATGAGGAGTAAGGAGCAGCTGATGTGTATGCTGAGGGGTGCTATGTTTAAGGCTCTCACATCTCAAGTACTATGCTGGAGTATCCTGTGGAGGGCAGGGTGTGTGTGTGTGTGTGTGTTGGGGGGTTGCTCTCCATTTCAATAGACTGCCGCTCAATGGCTCCGAGGAGTAATTGAAAAGCTAATATTGTTCAGCATATCCCAGGGATTACGTCTTATTGTAGTAATAAGTATGCAATACTGCCATGTTTATTTTTCGGTCAGGCTTTGTTGCAGCCACTAATTGGTGCTGAGTGTGAAAATGTGGACTGGGCATTACCATGGCTGAGTCATGACGTCACAAACCGTCCAGCAGTAATCACTTGCACTGTGTTATCTTTGGAAAGTATCTTGGCTGAAAATCAGACAAGCAGTCAAAGACGCGATCGATAGGCATCGTTTTACAAAATGTGTTGAAAATGAGTTTGCAAATGTGTTTGAAGTGTGTGCTTGTGTTAGTCACGCTGTGAAATAAGCAGGGTGGACTGGCAAATCATCTGCTTATGATGTTTATCTCACAAACACAGAGCCAGCTGTTTGCGAGCCCATTCCTTTATTAGACAGACATTAACGTTAGTGTAAAAAAAATCTAAAAATCTCACTCAGCATTGCTCTATCCTCGACCGTTGCCATATCTCCCCTCATTGTGCGGTTTATGGCAGATTTTAAATCAATTAAATGTAATTTGTAACAACTGCTGAGACTGGTTCAGGCCTAAACAATGGCAATGGGATAACTGCCCTTTAGTGAAGCATCAATGGGCTTACAATGTGCTGAATTAGCTGGCATATTAAT
This sequence comes from Melanostigma gelatinosum, assembly GCF_949748355.1. Lineage (NCBI taxonomy): Eukaryota > Metazoa > Chordata > Actinopteri > Perciformes > Zoarcidae > Melanostigma > Melanostigma gelatinosum. The sequence goes on from NC_136635.1 coordinate 25,246,477, forward strand.
GACCAGCCGCAATACCCCTCCATTCTCCTCACCCAAATCTGCTTTTGCAAATGGCCCATGAATCCAGTTCAAAGGAGTCTCTTTTAAGTGAGGCCTATCCCCATCCATACTGGGGGCTGTGATGGAAAGTGACATGAGAAAAGTTAGGGACACTTGTCTTTTATTTTTTTTTCTTCTCACAGAACATGATCCAGTTAGCATGCACCTCTGCTGGTTTCTAGCATAGTAGGGGTTGTCGAGTCCATAGGATTGCTCCACGCAGAGGGGGCAGGGAGTGGGTTAATCCAGCCAATTGTGACTGTGTGTTTAAAATGTGGTGTTCAGCAGGGGGGAAAGCAGGACCCATCCAAGTTCATGCCCCTGTGTGAAAGAGAGGAGAAAGGCTGTGGGGTTCGAAGTTGAAGGAATAGAATAATCCCCTTCACATTTGTTAAAGGGCCACTGGTCTTTTGTGTTGGCCAAGACAAATTTAAAAGGCGATGTCATAATGGTTGAATTGGAATGATATCTTTGAACACAATAGATGTGGCTTCTTTCCATGAACAACTTAAAGCCCCATTGTTCCTATTATTGGGTGAGATGTTTGGATACATGCATACACTCTGAATGAGAATAAGTTGTTGTAATACAACCTGTTGTAAAATATTGAGCATGATTACACATGTTGTGGTCTCATGAATGATACAGACACAGTGAGATAGGCAGGGGAGGGGGCGGGGCATCTCTTGATGAATGTGATTTCTTTCTCCATATTGCAAAACATATGCCAACATGTTATGACTGGATTTAGTTTAAGACCATTTCATTATTATTTTTTGGATATTTTTTAGAAGGCCCTGAAAATGCGACAACATTAAAACAATGTCCCTGCTTGACCTCCGTTTAAACTCTTTCAGGTAAAGGATCTTTGAACATGTTTGGTTTTCATGTTTGTTTTCTTTGGCGCTTTGACTGGCTGTGTTGCTGACATCAGTGATGATGAATATGTTGGATATAGGAGTGGAGTTTAAAGGCCTCTGTTCTCACATTTCGGGGTCAAAGTAGCAAAGTAAGCACTTTAATATCCCGAATAAATAAAACATTTATCACCACCAGCAGCCCTCCTGTTGGAACAGCCTTTCTTTACAATGCCTGACATCATGTGTTTGCCGCCATTCCCCAACAACTGTTGCCTGTGTATCTTGAGGCTTAATGCTGAGTTTATCCATGAAGTGCACATTCAACACACTGTTAACTCTCACAAGGAGTTGCCAATGAAGCACAAAGCCTTAATTTATAAATCTAACTCTCTAACAACACATACTACCCAATTGAGTGGTATTATTTATTATTGACGGATTGTTCATGTGCTTGCTGAGAACAGTCCAAGTTCTGGGAGGCTGTATGCCACAGAAGCAAGGAGAAGGCTGACATCTTCATGCTCACTGCTGGACAGGGACGTCATTCCACCAAATTTGAAAGCAAACACAGGCAAAATATGTGAAAAATAAATCTAAGTGACAGTCCAGTCTTTGCTATAAAATAGCATAAACACATTTTTTTCCAGTCACTCATTCATCATATTGATATTTTGTCCATGGTTCAGGAACATTCTGAAATAAACAACAGCAACTACAAAAAAAAAAAGGGAAAAGTAATAGGTCATAAGAGTGTGCTTCAGATAGTATAAGAAAGTAAAAGCAAAACAACTCCCTTCTAACTCCTGACCCACACCTCCTCCTCCCCATCCATCATAGCGCTGGGGGTGTTGGATGCCGGCCTCTCAGTGAATTCTCCCTCCTTAAAGAAGCTCATAATGGCTGTGTGAAGTCCCTAAGAGGGAGGGTTCCACTAGGTGACAGATTCTTCCTGTCCGTGAAATTCCCCCTGCGATAATTTGTCTTTGTGCTGATGGGCCCGTAGCTCCACGCGACATGGGTTATGGCAGCGAGGGCGGGACCATCCTCATCACCTGCCATCTCCGTGGCCCTCTTGACATCCCACACACATAACCCCCCCCGCCCCCCCAACCCACACCCACACACTCTCCATTCTCCTGTCCTCCCTATCCCACACCCCACACTTTCATCTCTCCAGCAGGAGCTGTCTCCTTACTGGCAGAGCAACCAAATAATGGAGCTTGTCACAGGCCTTGTTCTTTGTGTTTTTCAGGCTCAAGAAAAATGCAAACACTCTATTGTAGTCATTAGTTTTCCCATCCTTTCTGCTGGGGCTTGTGGGTGGGGGCTTTGACCTGGTTCAAAAGGGGCTCTGGGAGGAATTGGGCTTTTTAGAGAAAGTGAATTCTTGATGTCACATGCTTGGTGTGTGTGCATTATGCATTGTGAATGCGATTGCTTGTGCATGTGGCTATCCTGAAGTTCTTAAGTGCATGTTTCTATGTTAGGTATAGTTTTTTTTGCTGTGTACATAACTGTTTTGTTGTGCATGTTTGCTCCCCTCTGGAGCTCATCAATCACTAGTCTCCATAGCCTCCATAGTCTGTTCACGTCTGTTACAAATGTGTACATACTTACTTGTGTAATTAGTTAATGGAACTTCATTTTGGTTTGGCCGGACTGATCCCTGTGACATGGAGTGATGGGACCAAGTGTTTCCGGGGTCCGCAGTCCGTTGTGGGTCAGGTGGGGGATGTTTGAACCAAGCTACAGGGGTCCCAGCGGAATTTAGGAGCTGCTGAAAGTTAGAGAATGTCTGCTATGGTCATCATGCAGCTCTATAAAGCAAAAAAAAAAAAACAGACACTGGTGAAAATTGCTTACATTGCTGCATTTTTCAGCACAGCCTATTGACATCTCCTTGTGTAAATGTTACCAACAGGAAGTAGCGCATCAAAAGTGGCATCATATGTATTCTTCTATTTATGAAGACTTTTCATTTTAAGTTGCACTGTGTAAACCACATGCTCCAAAGAAATATCCACATCCACTACTGGGTCCTCACAATTTACATTCATCAGTTTAAAAAAAAAAAACATAACCAACTACGAACTAATAGCAGGGCAAGAATAAGCTAAATTTGACCAAACTGCCGGAACTCTTAGAGTCAACATTTCACTTCTTGCTAGTGGAGCGCTGTGTCTAATCTGTGCATCGGTAGCAACAGTAAGTTTGCTGATCACAACAACATAACGTCAACCCTGTAGCCTAATGCAGTTAATAATGTTTTAAAGTGTTGATGGAGGTTTTGTTTACATTTGCATGGAGCAACTGTCTGCAAACCAGTTTTTAAATAATTTGTAATCATTTTTCTGTTTGCTCAGATCAAAGACTTTACTTACAAGTGTACGTGGATTTTACCTCTGTATCTAAATCCATCATCCCACTTAGTCCAGTCAGTGTCTGGTGTAACACGGAAGCCTTCAAAAGGCTTAACAGGTCTAAACAGGAACCAGATACAGTGCCATGCTATTCTCTGCCAGTGCTGTTATGATATTGTGTGGATGCTTGTAGAAACAAACCATCTGGGCCTGATTGAGAAGCTCATCAATAGGGAAGGATAGACAAAGAGGAAGCCCATGCTTGCTGCCTTTGTGCACACTTTAAATTCAGCTCTTATCTGGAATGTAACAGCTGTCCACTGTACACAAAAAACTGCTGCCTTTCCCAAACCTGATCCTGGCATTTGTGCCGAGTGAAGAGGGACTGGGGAAATACAGGCCCCAGGCCCCTGGGGTACGACTGGGGGCCCCTGGGAAGAAACTGATGTACAGGAGTGGAGGGGAGTATAGCAACAGGCTGGCACTCACACTGGGCCCTGCATGGGTCTGAAAAGAAGCTAGGCATGTGATTCAGTATGTGTGTTAGTGTTTTTATATGCAGGTGTGTGTGTGTGTGTGTGTGTGTGTGTGTGTGTGTGTGTGTGTGTGTGTGTGTGTGTGTGTGTGCGCGCGCGCGCGCATGCACCAGCCTGTAAATGTGTGTCGGATTTCTGAGTGAGGTTTCCAGACATTGAAGGAAGTACTTTTAAAGAAGCATGTGTAAATATAGCCATGAAAAAAACAGTGTCATGTTTACACCCAATGCATCTACACTACTACACACTCAAGTTAGAGCCCCTTACCACCCGATAACCAAAAGAGCATGATAGATGGTGGCAGACATTTTGAAGTCAAGCTTATCTAAATACGGCATAAAGAATTGGCCTTTGACATACAAGGTCCCCATTCAACGACACGGTCAACAACACATACCTGAGCTTCCTTGTAGGTTTAATGCTTGTCAATATGAGCTCTGGAAACACATCCATCACGATTTGCTGCACTGTGATTCCCCACATGTTTGAACTCATGTAATATGAAAGGGCATTTGTGTATGATGTGTCGATGCAGGTGCCTTTGTTTGTTGCTCATTTTCCAGGAAGCACAGCCACTCTGGCTCATGGCTCTGTAGATGTGTATTTGTTCACAGTTCATTTGATGTTGTTATCTCGCATTAGCCACAGTATTCCTCCTCGTCTGTCGCTAGTTCTCTGCAGAGCCCTTAGGTTATAGGCCCTCGTTTCACCCATCTTACTAAACGACTTAACCAAACTAATAATTTACCCAATTAATCAGAGCAGGACCCTCTCTCTGCCCTTAAGTGCTCGTTTATAGAAGGAGACCGCCCCTTTGACCTCTATTCCTCGAGGGCTGTTTCAACCAGCTTCACTGCGTAACATTGAATAAATATCATTTCAAGGCCATATTAATTCCTCACATACCCATCCTTAAGTTATTAGTCACACTTACTGTACGCATTCTAGGTTGTCAATGCATGCGTGTCTCAGCTGTATGCATGTGCATGCCAGCCACAGAGTGGGCCCATGTTGGTGTGCCTCTGTATGTGTGTGTTTAATCCGTTTAAACCAAGTCCTATTCAGCCACTTCCTCTCTTCGTCAACCTTATCTGTAGCTGCTGGGGACAAAAACCATTTGCAGTGGAGTAAAATGACTGAAAATAATGGGGAAATATCAAGTGCATCTTTTTGCTCCCCCATTTATTCCACCCGCTCTGAGTGAGCTTTATCGGGCCGAACACATCGCAACACACCCCTCCTTTTTTATTTGACTTAGATTTTATTTTGCCCACTCAAACTTTTCATTTTCTGACGGATTGAGGCACCCTATTTAACAGTTCTATTCATCTCTGCCTGCAGGCAGGGACTGACGTTACAGTCAATAAAAATGGGAGAGCTTTGCAGGAACCTCTTCTTCCCCCTTCCCTTTGTGTGCAAAGTGGCAGCCGTGAATTTAATCGAGGGAGAATGTTGTGATTACTTAATGGTTTCCCAGGCAGCCATGGACTGGAGAATTAAATTCCGCATCTGCTTTCCAAGGCGTTAATCTCCTCTCCTCACATTCCGCCTGTTATGATGTGCACACAAGAGATAATGTTTAAACCGACTAAAGCAGGGTAAACCAGCGCAGGCTGTTATTGGCTTTATAATTACATAATTAACTTTTTGTTTCTAATCGTTACAGAGGTAATGGCTCCGCTAAAACGGGGGGCATCTGCCGAGCAGAAAAACCAAATCAAAAATCAATAATCCATAGAATGTCATTACAGTAAGTGCTTAGTCTTGAATCACAAGAGAGCGAGAGAGAGAGGCAGAAATATGGTGCTAAAAAAAGGAGAGCAGGTTTGTCTCCTCTCGCTTTTCTTCTTCTTTCCTCCTTTTCCTGTGCGGTAAATGAATCTCATTTGGAGATGAGAGTGTTATCTGTGGGAGAGGAGGCCCAGCAGCTGTGGGGAGCAGCAGGGTATCAGACTCTGCCAGGTGCATGGCAGGAGAGAGAGAGGGCCAAGTGCCGCCGTAAATTACACCTGGCCTCCCAGCACCGCTATTGTAGGGCGATTGACCTGCTCCAAATGAATTCCATTTTCTGCAGGTCCCTCCTTATTTCTAATTTACATTGTGATCATATATGTCTGAAAAATGATATCATAAAAAAGATGAATGTACTAATTACCTCTCCTCTTATCTCTCCCTCGCCCAGTGCTCACCCCTTTGGACTTCCTCCTTGCAGCATGTAAGTATGTCACTTATTTCATTGTGACAGGCGTAATGTATTCACAAAAGTGCACCATAAATACAGGCGTTCAGGTTGGCCACCTTGCACTCACATTGGGGGCCTCACAATGCCATGCCTGCTCAAATGAATGGCGAATTGACAAACATTTCTCGAGCCAAATTACCCCCGGTGTCAGTGTGAAATTAGGTTCTTGACCCGGCCTCTGATGCATGCTTATATTTCTACATATTTTCCCCATCGATTTTCATGCATGGCGTCTGGCCATTGCGGTGTGAGACGAGGCTCCCTATGAGAAAGGGGTTAGGGGTATTTTAATACACCTGTGAAATGAGACTACTCGTCATGAATATGCTAAAGTAGAGCTGTCACAGCAGTCAGAGTGATATCCCCTCACCTCTGCCAGATGAGCTGAGAGTGGGGATAACTGACTTCTACTCTGTGGGACGGGGGGGGGGGGGACCGAGCTTATGCTGCCTGCCAGTGTCATTTTAACAAATAGGCTTATTAACAGTTCGGAGGCCAAGGACAACAGCAAGGTTATGCAACTATACTGACATATATGGGATAATATGAGAGAAATATTGAGTTGGCGGACAGGTACTGATTGTGTGTGTTCCCGTTTCATTACTACACAGCCTTGCCTGAATGTCTTCTATGTCCAGCCGTCAGAGAGATGGCTTCCTCAAGTGTTTGTGTCTCCTCACCTTGGGATGAACTTGTAGTCTGCCTGTCAACATCTGTTTGCTTACGATTCCAGCTTCGAAATGACTTTGACTTTGTCTTTGTCTGTGGTCTCTGTCTGGCGTTTCTTTTTTTCCTCTGCATCTGCTAGCCTCTTCAAGCACACATGCTCCATCATTTGTCTCTGTATTCCATGACACTATGCTTTGGCACTTGACCTCCTGACCTCATTCCCAGACTGCTATAACCAACCCCTCGGAGTCTATCAGGGCCAGCAATATAATGGTAATTCACTGAGGTCACTGTCGCTAACTTATATTACAACAAACCTCCCAAGAACATATGAAAGAATGTTCAGCCAGGTCACGTGCATGTCTAACAAGTCATGCACTTGGTTTTTTTTACATTATTTCCTATAAATTCTACTAAATATATTGTAGGTTAGCCTTTAAGTTAAGAATGAAATATACACAGTGTTGTTTCCCTGTAAGGTCTTGTCCATACATCAAATTCTCATCAGTGTAGTCAGTATCTTCCCGACAAATCCCTGTGAATTCAATGTGCTTCGTGACTGCAGTAATTCAACTAACCAAGAAACTCATTTTCACCTCTGAAACTTTTGAAGGGGAGTACAGCCTGCCGTGACAAACAAGCCTTTCCTTAGAAACACCTCATTTTGCGTGTCGCCATTACCCTTTGGTGTCACATTTGGCATTTGTTTTAAGTTGAGTCTTTTCAGGCACAAAGGCACTATCTCTAGCTGTAAAAGCCTGTGTGAAACGCTTTGCTTAACCTGCTGACACAAAGGAACCACTTAAGCGGTTTCCCCCTTCATCCTCTACAAGCGCAATGACTCACTTTCCATTTGAAATCAATAATGGGGGATGCCGGTGACCGAAGGTAACCGCAGTAATAGGACATGCCTACTGAAAGATATCAACACCAAAAAGGCCACTGGGTGCATTCAGCACATGACAGATGCAAGCTGCGGAACATACAACTGCTACTATACTACTGTATATGTTCATGCATACATTTGCACATGCGAGCATATGACTTTGTATCTCCAGCACTTGAAAAACTTGCCTCAAAGGTCCCTTCTCCTTTTAAACAACTTAATTCTCAGAGGAGCTTTGTAGACCTGTTGAAAGAGCAACAGAGACTGGCTGGTGGTTGAAAAGGAGCAGACCCAGTGAGCGTATCTGACCCGGGGGGCTGGGGGTCGGTGCTGGCGACACCTTCAGCCCCTTGAGCCTGCATGGACGTCTGGAGGGCTAAGGCCACCTGGCCAAAGATGAGAGTGTCAGTGATTAATTCACCTTGTTTAGGGTGCCATCACCGGAATGAGATGGACGAGGGCTCATGATGATGGATGAGGGCCGGACCAAGGGCTGATAAGACATGGCCCATGAATCTGTTCTACATCATCGGCTCCTTTCATCACTGACAGAAGTTCAGAGATGGGCCTGTGCATCTGTCCAAACAAACAAAAGCCCCTTCCCTTCCAGAACCCTCCCTTACTCCGCCACACTGCGAGCATCCAGCATCCCCCAGCTCCAATACCCTGCCGCTCAGGTTAGCTTTCACTCGTAAACAACCGGCGGAGAGACAAAAATGGAATGACAGAGAGAGCATGCATCTGAGAGCAAGATGGAGTGATAAAGAAAGAAAGAGAGCGGGACATGGATTGGAAAAGACAGCAAGACAGAAAGAGAGAGAGAGAGCAAAGTATCCATAAGGGGGGCTTGGAGCCTGTGAACCATGGCAGCACGGTTTAAAGCCCCCCAAAAGGAGCCCTCCTCTGCAATGACAGATTCGGCAGATAAGAGATGATCCATGAAAGCCGATCGGTGTGCTGACAGCAGGAGAGAGGCCTTGGCCCCGGCCGGCAGGGTGCATTACTGTGGGCAAACGCAGCTGTCAGGGCCAAACGGGCCCTCAGCTTTCTGCCATGCCACCACACTGACGTCACGCAGCAAGAGCCGGGGCCTGTCCACCCCCGACTAGATTCCCTCCAGTCACCGAACACTGCATTCCAGCACTGAAACATTCTCAGGCCAGTCTATTGCACAACTTCATTTTGGGGTGTATATCAGCTGACAGGTGTTGAAATTAACCTATCTCAGCAATTCTCTGACATATTGACAATGTGTAAAGGAATGCAGCGGCGCACTGAGTGAAGGATTTCTGACAGGTAAGGCATAAAAGATTAGACTTGGATTTATACTTGAGAATCGCATTGAGCCGTTAGAGTTAGAAGTCTCTTTTACTCTTCTAACACTGTTAGACTAAGGAGCTTTAGCACTATCCTCAAGATAGACAGACAGAAATATGGACAGCATGGAGAATGAGATCCACTGTGTAAAACAGGAGACTTTCATGTACTTTCCCTGCTGAACACACGGCAGCACGGCGCTTATTCCACCAGCCTCCAAAGAAAATTACCCCATCTACCAAGGGAGCCAAGAAAAAAGGAGTGCAGACGATTCCCTCAAGGAAATGAAAGGCAGTAATAAGCTATTTAATTTAAACTCTAAATTATTTTATGCTCAATAGATACACTCTGGGTCCTTATTGCCATTTAAATGATTATTCTCTGCAAATTATTTTAATCCATTTTCAGAGGAAAAATTTCCACACCCTCATTTAAACAGCTAAATGGGGGCATCTTTTAACTTCATGCGGTCGACATAGTAAATTAGAGAACTAAAAGGCCTGCTTTTATTTTGGCATTCATTTCAAAGCATTAGCTCAGTAATGGATATCCTCACATACTAATGCTGAATTATTTTACATATAAATGCTGATTTAAATGCACAGTCGTATGGTTCATTGGCTTACCATTAAAATTGTTTGTTTGAGTCTGTCCTTTCATGAGGAGCATTATAAATAACCTTGAAGTAAGCAAAACCGAAATGGTGAATGGTATTGGTTTGCTTGCTCAGAGTCAGACTCACTTTAATTAACTTGAATGCAATAAACGCTTTGGTGCCACTGCTTTAAGGACATGTTTCAACAAAGTGTAACGTGAACAAAGACATTTTGCAAGGACACTATGACCTTATAAACAGTAAACAGTGCAAGACATGGGCAGTCAGCCATACATATCGCCCTCATATAACCATTCAAAGCTCTATGTCTGTATGAGATAAGAGCTAGGGATATGTACCTCACCTTGGTCTAAGAACTGATCGCTTTGGTCTTTCTCTCTTTTTGATCTTGTATCTCTCAAAGTCCTGCTTCACCTCTAAGTCCTCTCCCTGTGTCTCTTCCTCTCACTCGCTTCTTTTCTCTTCATTCTCTTGCTCACCTTTCTACTCACATTAAAAGCTGAGGTGAATACATGAAAAGATTGGTGACCTTTTAATGAAAATGTCAGTATTCCTGTAGTGGGGGGGGGGAGAGACAAGCTCTGTGTTTCAGAGACCAAGCACAGTCTCCATGACACTTGAGCTCTCACCAGCTCAACTACATGTTCCATGACAGCTCTTAAATGGCTCTTTTTCTTTTGCTCCACATCTCCCAAGTTTTTTCTCTGACATCAAGGCGAGGTCTTCTTCGGCTACTTCCTCTTTTTAAAGTTCAGATAGTAGCAATATGTACGACCATCTTCTATCCATCCTATTACTCTTCATATGCGCCGCTAACTCAAATATAAGAAGGGCCAATCGGACACAGCGTATACACATTCCGAATCTCATCCAGATGTGCTGCATTAAAGTCAGGACAATTTAAAAGGAAGAGACTGTATGAATAATTCCTTGGTGATTTCTGCAGCAATGTTTCAAACACAACTGGGCTTGACAGACATACAGCTGAAAGAAATCACTCGGGCTAATGTCACTTTGATGTCTTACTTTCTAGCAGCTTTGCCTTTCTTTCTTACCTTTGTGCTTAGGATTCTAAGTCCACCTTAAGCAATTGAAATGTAGATCTTCCTGAGTGGCTCACTGTAGCAGGTGCCACACAGAGCAGTCATGATCATTTGTCGACTGTACCTCTGCCTTTTGTCACATTTTGTCTCCCGTCTCTATTTTTAGCGTGGCGAAAAGACGTCAAGGCGAAGGTGTACTTTAAGTAAGTGACAACCTGACGCCCAGCTTTATTTGATGCTTGCCAGATCAAAGCCTCACTGCAGGGCACGCTAATTTGAAGTCCACCGCAGTGATGATCGCTGTGCATGATTACCCCACAATGGCACTCCTATTAATCACATCACTCTGATTATTCTAATTTGATTTGACTCAATGATGCCTCCCCCCAGTTCTACCTCTCTTTTTCTGCCTCTCTCTCATCACCGTTATCACAACGTCTCCCAATAAAACTGTCAAGTGGGGCGACTGCTCTCCGCAGTAAGTGGATGACATTTAAAAGGCTACAACATGACTGACAGTGTACTCACAGAGGGAGGGAGTGAGAGTGCAGAGGGGGGGAGGAAGACAAGGAGAGAGAGAGAGAGAGACAGGGAAGATGAGGAAAGGAGGGGATGCCCATGTTAATACTTACAAATGACTAATGTCTCCCTCAGCAGGTGCCACGGCCAGACAAACTCGATAAATATTGAGATTCCTCGGAGCACAGCAGCACATGCAAAATGAAACCAAACTGTTCACGATGCAGCTCTGTGGAAGTGAGTGGCCCCGTCGGGTAGCTTAGCTCCGTCTCTCCCATCACTCTGCCTGCCTAATTGTTTTATGTGTTTGGTAAATGTTTCCAGCCCATCCAAACTCGCACAGGCCCCATTTACTGTACAAATACTTTCTGACTTATGGTGTCTGCACTGATTGATATGCACAGTATGAACATAAAGCAAGGACTGCATTTCATGAGAAATAATATTATTTATCTTTTCAACAGGACTAAGTTGGTCTGTGATTGTAGTTATGTGATATCGTATTACTCTGTATTGGCCCTGCATTGCAAAGTAAAACCTCACTCCCTGAAATTTGTGCAGCATAAAGGATACAAACCAAGCCCTCTTTAAAAAATAGCTTTGTTTTTCGATTGACATCTGACAGCATATTGGCAATCATTTCCATTGTTGTTTGACTGTTTTACGATTTTGAGTCAGCAAGCTGCAAGTAGACAAGTTCATTCTGCCTTAGAAATGATGTTGATTATGCAAAGCTTATAATTGTTACTTTAAAGTGTAATGTATAGAATTTTATGCTATCATTTATTAATTCATTTTGACCGCAAATTATAATAGCTGATTGAAAAACTTCCATTGCTGGGAAACAATACTCAGGGTGTTAACTATACGTCCATGGGTATGATTTCTTCTTATACAATATTTTTTTTTTGATAGCACAGGGGAATGCCATGTCATGATTATTGCTTTTATAATTAGCCAGTCCAACAGCATCTATTAAAGTCATCTTCATGAGTGAACCAGTTTGAAAAATTTGAGAACCTAGGGAATCAAAGTATTATAGAAACATTTATTAATTTAGTCTGGTTTGTATCTGACCGGGTGTTTTGCAGAGTTAAAGCTTCTGACTTATTAAGACTTCCAAAATAAAAAAAACAACCTCATAAGATTTGATCCAGCTGTGTGAGAAATGGCCATATACTGTATCGTCCATTTCTAAAAGAGCACGTTTTGGCTGCAGTTTGCTGATGCAAAATCTGATTTATTTTTTAATCTATTTATTTAGACTTATTTTTCCCAGCAACACTCCACTGACTTATGACTGAATGCTTTGAAGCTGAAGCAGCAATGTGTTATCCAGTTCTTCCACTTCCTCTAAACTAATATAATCAGCCACGCTGTGAGTAAGACACTGCAACTAGCCAGGTCTGCGAGTCCAGAAAAAATCACAATGGCTGCAGTGAAGGGCCTGACAGCCTGTAGAAAAACAGAACCTTGCTCACTGCTTTACCAGCACCCATCTGACTGCCCTCAGACCCCCAGTCAAGTGCCTCATGGCAAAGTGCACACATGTTAGTGTCAAAGCTGTGAGTAGGGATGGTGATGAAATAAAATAAAAAAAATAAAAAAAGCACTTGTGAATACTACTGTCAGGGTTCATCTGGCATTCTCTTCAACAACTATTTCGAAGTGGAATTTTATGACAGGGCAGCAATGGCAGAATAATCACAGATTGGTTTAGCAAATTGCAATAAGAAAATCCTAATCCAAAAACAACATTTTGAGTTGAGTTTCCCAAAAAAAGATAAATTATGTTTAAGCAAATATATAAATAGACACATGGCTAAAGTGCAGATAAAATACAGATTTAGATATGAAGCTATCTCCATAAAAATAATCCAGAAGTGACCTTTTCCTGTTGATAGAGGGTCGTTATAAATCCGTCTCTGGACAAAACCTCACCATGCCATGCCTCAACTCAGAACAAGAGGGGCGTGCTCCACCCTGACTCTTTGGGACCAGCCAAAGAGAGGTTTTGTGCGTCATACGCAGTGTGTCCCGGCCCGGAGCCGAGACAACACCAGAGCACATCCTCTTTCCAGACAATAGACCTGGCCTGCCATGTTATACCCACACAGCAGGCGTCCACAACTCTGCAGAGGGCAGGAAGCTCCTCCAGCTGACCCACTGCCTCCTCACATATACAGTCACAGGAAGCTCCCTCGGCCAGCCGGTGTTAGCAAGTTAAATGAGTTCACCTCTCTACTGCCACTGACACACACTGTTTAAATACAGTCTCTCATCAGTCGGGCAGGAAATATTTTTTTTGATATACTTTAAAACATTACTAATTTTCCAACTGACGGAAATATTTGGGACACATGGAACAAACATCACAGGATTTTCTTTCGAAAAATATCAGCAGTTTTCTTTAGAAGAAAAAAAAATAGTATCACAAAATAGTATCACAATTCCTGTGATGACTGCTATTGTCTGCAACAGTGATGAAAATAAAAGGCTGTCAGAGTCTGTTACGCTTCCTCTCATGTCATTCTAGTACAGTGTAAGCTGGTATTGCATGAGGAATTGTCAATAGAGCTTCTGAAACATCTACACAGGTACCTGATGAAAGCCCTTAGCCACAGTAAAACACACACATTCTCCATTGTGTTGGTTTAGGAACAAAAAACTCCCTTTAAATTGCCCATGTCTCTAGATGTCACTGAGAGTTCAAAACGATTAGATATGGGACAGTTTTCTTTGCTTTTCTTTGTTTTGTTTGCTGTAGACGACTGTGACAGAGTAAGAATGTAAAAGCTGTATTTTATGCATGCATAAACAGTATGAAAAAGACACATATTAGCACAAATGCTGCAGAGAAATCACACACACACATACAAGGCACCTGCTGTCTTTAATGCACTTTGAGGCCTGTCAAATTCACACCTTTTGGGCCAGAACGCCCAGACAGAATGGTCCATTTGGCATACAGATGGCACTCCTGGTAAAGTATGGTGTAATTGGTGCACAACCATGGCACCGCGTGGCCTAGCAGCCAGGGGAAACACATTTTCTGGACAAAGGGCACGACGTTTTTGGCTCGGCGGTGGGTTGTGGAATAACCAAGGGCCATAATGCTGCTGCCATATGTTGTGTAAGTCTTATAGAGGCTGCATGTCTTTGTGCATGTAGCTGGAGGGTCACACGTCTTTGTGTGCCGTGTGTTATGGTGTGACACTGCCATTATGGATGAGTGCTGACAGCCGGTGGAATGGCCACAGACAGAGGGCTTGTACTTGTTGTGTTAACACTGGCGGGACACAATAATCTGCTACTTGTAAAGCAGGTATCGTCCTGACAAAACCATTATTGTCTCCACATGGTAATGAGGGCTGGGGAGGAACTGGGAAATAGATTTAGAGGAGGCTGGTCCTGGGCCATGGCCTGCCTGCGATGGGGGTGTGAGGGTGGGGGGAATAGGACAGGGAGGCGGGGGGAGCGGGGCATTAGGGTTTGTTCTCTTGCATCACTGAGCACTGGAGAGTTGTCTTAAATTGCCACAATACAAATTAGCTGGGCTAAAGAATTGAAGCCACAGAAGAGGGGGAAAAACAGATGACAAGCCTGAAGATTTAAGTCAAACATACAATAGCATTCTGTAATGCCCCCCCCTCCTTCTGCCCACATCTTCCTCTCTGTGCATAAGATCAGGGTTCTAGTAAAAAGAGGGGGGGAAAAAAGAAAACAAGGAGTGTTGGTGGTGTCTTCTAATGAAGCAAGCAAAGATGCAAGTCAATAGAGCAATTCATTAACAAATCAAAGTCCCAAGGGCCTGCCTGGCAGCATGGCTGTGTTTGTGAAAGCCCTCCTTCAGAATGGATACCCATATGCCGGGGGTCAGGGGGACGCCCCTCTCCACACTGTTTACCATTCAGCATACACACACATGGCCGTTAGGGTCACCGCTATCTAACGCGTCCGCTACGCACACAACAGAATTTCCATATGGTCCATGAAAATGGATACGCCGTTGGTCCTCCCTTACTTCCCACGCCCCGGCCTTCAGCGCCTTTGGCTGCTGTGTGGTTTGTGTGTGTCCTCACACGTCAGGCGGTTGGGTGAGAGAGAGACAGGTTGGGGGTCATGAGGGGTTCTGGTGTTACTTATGTTAGACACCCAACCATATCAAGAGCTTAAAATGCTGTCCTCATCATTCTCATACAAGCCAAAAAACGAATATGTTTCTTCCCTTTTGCCTTTCACCCCTCCACTGCAGATTGTTATGTCCCTCCCTGGGCTTGTCTCCCCCCCCCCCCCTGCACCACCCTTCTTTCCTAGTTTCTCCCCCCCACCCCCTGCTACTGCCTGTAGTGCACCTTTCAGAGGACTTTCAGAACTCTTGCAGCAGTGGCGTTGATGTTGCTTCATAAGAACGTGAGGGCAGTACTGATGGCTGCTTCTGAGTGTGAAGCCCATTGAGACAGTGGTGACCCACTGAAGAGGATTCCAGCCTGAGGGCACTTCACATGACTCTTTCAAATCCACACAAATAAAGCTCTTTATGGCCTGAAAGTGGCCCCACAGAATGGGTGCTACAGAGCCCCCTGAAAAGCCCAACACGATTGTCATGGATATTACACGACGCGAGCAACAACGGGCCGAGGAGACAAGTGTTGATCGGGAACAAAACTCGAGCAGACTTTTCCGCGAGGCGGGCCAGGGAATGTTGACAGGCTGGTGAATGGTCTGTTTAACCCTTTGAAAGTGAATGGAGGCTCCCAGAAACAAATGCATTCTGATAGACTTTGTACGCACTGGGACACAAAAAGTACACTAAGCCCCTGCAAGGGAACCAGGCAGAAGGCGAGAGACGAAAATAAGATTGGAAAGGTGGGAATGTGTTTGCGCCAGATTCTATCAGCCGGGCTCTTCTATTTTCTGGCTTCGACGCTTCTCTTTTTAGCTCAACAGAGAGATGATTTAAGCCTTGACTGGGCTCTAGCATCCATTTTGACTGAGCCATTTAGAGTTTTAGACAGACTATTTGTTCACAAGAGTATGCTGCGGTTTGATGGAGAATGTCAAGCCTGAAGTGAGTGCTATTCTCCTGGCATCGGCAGTCATTCATTCAGTCACCTAAAAACTTTATTTCTCTACTGCCACTCAGCGGTAAAGCCAAGCTTATCAGATTTTGTGTAATTTCTCCATATGGGTGTGACAGTTATACACAAACCCTGCCAAAAAGAGTCTCTTGCCACCTGAAGGGGCTTTGCCTGCGGAGGTTGTAGCATTTTGAAAAATTAAAATAAAGTAATAATAATGTCATTTAAAAATGGTAATCGCTGCAATGCAAATGCTTAACTTTGTAATTAAACTTTGCTCTAAAACAGATATTACTCCTGCTGATTTAAAATTGGGCATGTGACAGTTATGAGGCTGTTAATTGCAAAACTGCTCAGGATTGCTAATTGTTCCACGGGTGAATGAAATAAGGCTCAGGCAGGGGTACTCTATCAAGGTGGCGAGCAATTGTTGGCCACTGAGCTACACTGCAGTGTCACATGTGGGCACTCTGTATCTGCTAAATGTGTATTGTGAAGAAAAGGCAATTGTGATAATGGATGGAGATTAATTACTTAAGGATGTGGAACTAACTGGCCATATTTATCTTTTTATTTTCTGCAATAGGAAACACATTTGCTGTGTTATATTCCAATTGACGAGATTTGAATTCAGTCCATCATGCATACAAAATGTGCCACTTATAAGTGACTCCATGTTCAAATGTGCCTACATACCCAAACTCAACATGAGTTTCCTCCAGCAAACTGCTACAGCTAGGCTGTCACCCTCCAAACTCTCTCACACAGCCTCCTTCTCACACAGCAAAAAACTTCTCCAGCAGAGCTCCTGCATGCTGACGGTAATCCTGAACTTTGGAAACTGCAAAGGGGGTGGGGGGTGGGGGGGGGAGAGAAATGTGCTTAGTTCAGCTCCTTCTTGTCACAGGGTGTAGTTTGAGTGGGAGCAGACATGGCTGCCATTGTGGGAGCGTTCTGTGTTGCTGTGTTTGTGTCAGGAAGGCTTTCAGCAGCGAGCCTTGTGACAGTGAGGATGTGTGAGGTGCATTGAGATGTCCTCGTTCTAGGAATACTGCCACCGCCACCATGAGACCAGCCAATTATGCCTCCAGCATGCAAATGTCTTGCCGAGAGAGAGAGCGACAGAAACATAGAAAGAGAGAGAGAGCGCTAAGACAAAGACACAATGGGGCCTGTGAAGGTTCTATGTGTGCCCCACTCAGTCTGAGACTGTTGTTTAATTGCCATGTTTACCCAGCGACTACATCCCATGTCATTAGCACACAGTGTAGTGTCATTTGTGTTGTCACACCACTCTACAGCACCACGGGGTCATTATTGCTCGACTGGCTTGAGCAGGGAAAATTGACATATTTTATGTGAGAAATCCTGATACACTCCATGGAGTTGTTTTCTCTGCGCTTTCAAACAGCCATGGGGCCAATTAATTTTTGACCAGTCCATATCCCAGGGACTGCTGTTGCTTTTAATGGTCTGGTTAGCTCTGGCTCACATGTCACTGTGTATTTGATGAGACAGATAACTGTAGTCTTTCATAACAGGGTTCGGCGAGATGAAAAACATATATCTACATATTATTTAATACATTTAATATAAATTTGTAAATATACTATAAATTTACATCTATGCATAGCCAATGAAAATAACAACATGAATTTAAGATTTAATTTATCAAGTTATTTATCACTATTCAGTAGCTTTGTTGTTGATTTGTGGTGCAACTGAGGAAAAAAGAGCTCAGCATAAGTAAAAGCTCGTAAATATTTTTTATAATATGTGTTTAATATTATTTTGCACTATTAGTGATTCCCAGAAAAATACAATTATATCCTCTCTCTGTTATGTAGCTGCCTTCCTGTTACACAGTATATTAGCAGCAAATACAGAGGCAGGAGGAGGGAGGGAATAAACTCAAAACACAGAGAGGGAGGTGAAAAAAACCTCTCTGAATCCCTGACTGCCTGGTCAACACAGGTGGCAGATTCACAGAAAACTGATTTAATTATGCTCCTGGTAACAATGCTTTGTCCTTACAGCGGCTGACATCGCTGTTGACAAAGGCCGCTGCTGCATTCTAATCAGGAAACAAAATGCCGTGGAGCGCCCCAAAGCCCTGTCGGTGGATCATTAGCCAACCACCTCCAAGGATCCAGGGAAAGCAGCAGAGAGTACAGCCCTGACACACAGCACCATGCCATCAGGCAGGCAGAGCTTGCTTTCCACCCTGGAGACTAAGGTCCACCAAGGGGAAAGGGGAGGAGAGTAGCTGACCAACTGATAGACAGATAGACAGAGCGACAGCCGCGTTGCCCTGCCTGGCCGTCCCACCAGGGCTGGGCTTAACAAGGGGGCTGACAGGCTACAGCTGGGTCCTGCCTAACGAAGGCAGGGACATTAGCGGGGCTCTACGTCTGTCTCATTAAAGGACATCAGCCCACCTTGATTTTCACACACACTGGCCACTTGCATGACAGCTCGGCATGCCACCAGCCAATGGGGAAGAGCAGCGCAGGGACACCGCCGGGCAGGTGACGTGAGGAGTTGTTGACATTACAGCGTGGGGAGGGACAGGGGTCAAATGTAAGGGTGACCTCTGTCTCAGGGACAGTGATGACCTCGTTAGAGGCCCCTGACAAAAGGAGGACCGGCTGGGTGTCACCACTGTCATGGTATACACAGGTTGGCTGACATCGCAGTCTCTCATAGCTGCGGCTCACACCACCTCTCTATGACTAGTCTGTACTGCTGACACAGGGCTGCTCGCTAATGAGCATCAAAGGGCCTGTCCTTCAACTAGTAATGAGGACCGGTGACGACAATATCACACAATAACAGGGACTGGAACATGAGTCTGGACAGTAGAGGCCAGAGCAGTACGGAAAAGACAAGTATTATATTTTAAAGAGCTATCTCTTTTAAAACCTCCAGTGTTTCCACCTCACTGCCAACATTGATTTAATCAACCACGCCCCACTTTCAAATACGGTTGTCTCAACTGTAAAACCATGCTGGTGAAGATATGCTACACACAGTGCTAGTAGGGGTTTAGGAATTATGCAAAGGGTCCCAGTGCAGCATTATTATGGGCCCCTGGTCTCAACCCAGCCCTGTATATATGATTCCAGCCGCCTTCTCTGCAGGTCTCCAGAGCTCAGTTTAAGAGGAGAATGAATAGAGTGATGAAGTGCGGGTCACATGTCTGTTTGATCCAGTGATAACGAGGGGGCTGAAGAAATAATCTATCAGCAATAATCCCTGACTCAGGAGACACCTCTGCAACACACACACACTCGCACAGAAGCATGCATGCACACAGATGACAGATGCACATGGAGTCACATACCCAACACACACACACACTGATCACCATATTCAGCAGGCCTTCATTATCCCTATAATGTGAAGCAGGGGAGCCTGCAACCAAAATGACCAATTATTCAGCATCAAGTATATCACCCTTCATTCACTCACTGGGATTTATTACCATAAGATACCAGGTCAGTGTAAACGGATGAAAACTGAAGGCAGACAGGCGGACAGATAATGCTGTTTATGGTTTAGTGGGGCACAGGGAGAGAACATTGCACCATTGGGACCTTGCTGAATCTCAGTTGAAAAGGGAGCACGTAAAACACACAGGAGAGGTTATCAAGGAAAAGATGCCATACGCTACACACATAAATCATTTATAATGTGTACCATAACATTTCCCTCTCTTCTTTAGTCACAGCGAAGGGTAGGATCCCATTTCCTGCTTGGGTCCGTGTAAAGATAATCATGTACCCATTTACATTTCCCATAAAAGAATATGGAGATGAGGCAGAGAGTCAGCAGGGGGTCTCTGACACACGCAGACACACACACACAAACACACATACATATATAGAGGGGCACAAACAAATGCACACACACAGACATTCACAAATGTATTTGCCTTGCTATGCTGTCACAATCAGGACATTCTGAACTATCACAGATTTAGATTAGAAGCTGTCAGTGTTTTCGTTGCAGCCGCTGTTCACAAATGAAAAGCTGAGGCGAAGCGAATGAACAAAACAACATCCTAATGAGTGTTTATACAGTGGAAACATGAAGCAATTTTGGCTGATTATCGGGACAATGTCTGCCAATGACGCCATTGTTAGTGTACAGGCAAGAGCAAAAAAAAAAAAAAAAGACTGATTGAGAACAAAGCAGAGACAGCTGAACCCATCATCTTTTATTCATTACATAAATGACATTTTAACAAGAGAGAATTCCTCATTATTGCTTCATTATACTGTATTAGATCTCTGTCTACCACATTGATAGAGTGATAGTGCTTTTATGAATATCAATATGTTTAGACAGGGGGCTTGTGAAGACCTCAGCCAAGGTCAAAGCTATATGTTATGACAACACGGACCATGATGACTCAGTAAGGTCAATGGAAAGAGGGAGATACGAGTCAATAATCATTTTGGTCTCAAATGGTCAAGGTTTAAAAAGGGTTGTTGTAAAAATCAATAGATTGCTATTTTGTCTGCATTTTGCGAATGGTATTAACCAATGCCTCTATCACAGCGTGTGATATGTAGAATAGGACTGTAGGCTGTAACTGTGATCTTCATCCTGACCGGCTCGCACTACACTACCAGAATGCAGAAGTCTTACTCGTCATACAAAAACATCCAGCATAATTATTTATTACAGCACCTTTCTCATGACAATACATTTAAAAAAAAAATGTTTTGAAATGTCCAAATGCTTTATATTCACATTTTCTTTTTGCAGTCACTGAAAAATGTACGCGTCAATCAAAGTGAGGCGAGTGCTCCCGGACTGACTGAAAGTGAGAATAGTTTATTCAAATTGGTCTGGTGACCGAGAGCAGAGAACAGTAAACGTCTGAATACAGAATGAGGTATTTATGAAAAACGCGGCTACGTTGTCCTCCATTCTAAAGAAGCATTACGCTCACTCGAGAAGGAAAGTGGAAATGTTGACCTTTATGCTCTGGAGTATACGAACGCTTATACAAGCGCGCACGCACATATACGTGCACATGCACACACATCCAAAAAAGACAGACACAACACAGCGCTTAGTTTTTCTCCTCTCTCACATATCCCACCTCAACTCGGGGGATGTTATCTCAAATAATTACCGGTGGCCTCTCCCTGTCCCTCGTGGCTGCTCCTTGTGAGCGAGTAGAGACAACAGTAGGTCACAGTAGAGGGCCTGCACTTGGGGGAAGCGAGAGTGTTAGCAGAGACGGTGCTGGTGATAGTGGTGGTGGGGTGTGGAAGATCTGAGACTGGCCTCCTATGGCCCTGGCAACAGCTCTTAATTAACCACCCAGGTATTCCTGAGCCTCACGCCCCACTGCCCGGCTGGCCATATGGCTGGAGCTGCGCCATAGCCATAATTGCCAGGGGAAACACTGCATCAAAAAGAGCTCAGCCAACGTAAAACTTGTGTAAATTATTTTTAATGGTTCCCTTCTGGCAGGGGCACGTGTTTGTCATCTCAAAAAGAGCGTCTGAGCGATTTATTCGCCCTTGACCCCTCTTTTCTGTGCACTTGCTCCCTGCTTGACAGTGTGACCTGTCACCTGATTCTAGCTGGTGTCACACACACACACACACACACACACACACACACACACACACACACACACACACACACACACACACACACATTTGCACTGTTGGGAAGCAACAGCTACTGCTTGAGTGAGTGGTTAATGCACAAACAAAAAGGCATTTCTCTTTTTGCCCACAGCCACTTTAGAATGACTCGTTGATGTTGTAATAAATTACTGCCTTAAAAGTTACACATTGAATTCTAACACACAGGCTAAATATTCCCTCTTTTATAAATGTAATATTTTATAACACAAATTATTTATTCATTTAAAAAAAATGCACGACGTGTATTTGTTGTCATTGAAAGCCAGTTGCAGTCCCTCATCAAGATCTCACCCCACATGCTCCTTAAACTGGCAGCCATCTTGACTTTCCCGTTCGAGAAAAGAAAAAGAAAAAGGAACCAGAGATTATGATTTGGCCTTCGGTTTGTAATTACCTAATCTGTTGTTCTAATGGCCTCCTCATCATTTCACGAACAAGCATCTCTAAAGGGATGAAAATTGTAGTGAAATCGGTTCCATGCCCGTCCTTTCTTCTCTCCTGCACCCACCTTCAGTCCCTCCCTCTCCTTCTGTGTCTTTCTCTTTCAGTTTGGACTGCTAATTGTCCCAGGAGGGGTCCAGGAGGGATAAATTATTGGCTATTATTGGCTATACTATTGGCCCTGCAGTAACATCTATTGTCAATTCCTCATTGTCTACAGGAATTGTCCCTTCCTATTTCAAACATGCCACTATCCAGCCCATATTAAAGAAACCTAACTTAGATCCAGCTTTGCCCATGAACTACAGGCCCATATCAAAACTGCCTTTCCTGTCCAAACTTTTAGAGAAAGTGGTGGCCAAACAACTTACTGCTGCACTGGAGAGGCACAACATGTATGACAAGTTCCAGTCTGGGTTTCGTAAGCAACACTCTACTGAAACCGCTCTCCTGAGGGTTTCAAATGACATTCTCATGTGTGCTGATGCAGGTGACTGCTCTGTGTTAGTTCTTCTGGATCTCAGTTCTGCATTTGACACTGTAGACCATGACATCCTGATTAAGAGGCTACGTGATTGGGTGGGCATAACTGGCATAGCGTTAGACTGGTTTACATCTTACCTCAGTGACAGAAGTTTCAATGTCTCTGTGGGTGCTTTTGTGTCTGTTACCTCTCCACTGTCTTGTGGTGTACCGCAGGGCTCGGTTCTGGGGCCTCTGTTATTTTCACTTTATCTGTTACCTTTGGGACCGATCATAAAAAGCTATAATGTGTCCTATCACTTATATGCAGACGACATCCAACTTCATCTGTCATTCAAACCCAGCGAGGCATTCACATTAACTAGGCTCCTGGACTGTGTCAATGCCATCAGAGACTGGACGGCAGAAAACTGCTTGCAACTCAACGACTCTAAGACGGAGGTCCTAGTTATTGCTCCAGAGGAGTTTGTCCCCATGATCAGGCAGATTATTAGTCCTCTCTCCTCTGCTTCCCATTGCAACCTGCGCAATCTTGGGATTTTCTTTGATCGCTCCATGTCATTTGACCCTCATGTTAAGCAGCTGTCCAGGTCATGTTTCTTCCATCTAAGAAATATCAGTAAACTGAGATCTGTATTATCAACGCCTGAATTAGAAATGATCATACACACATTTATCTCCTCTCGCATTGACTACTGCAACTCACTTTTTACATCACTCAGTGTATCTGCTCTTAACCGTCTGCAGGTCATCCAAAATGCTGCCGCCAGATTACTCACCAGGACAAACCGACGGTCTCACATCACCCCCGTACTCCGATCTCTCCACTGGCTTCCTGTAGCATCTCGGATACACTTCAAAATTCTCACCATCACTTACAGAGCACTTCACGGTCAGGCTCCGACTTATGTAGCTGATCTACTTCGCCCCTATTCACCCGCCCGCACTCTCAGGTCAAATGCTCTAGGTCTTCTGTCAGTCCCACGCACACGATTTAAGACCCGTGGTGACCGAGCCTTTGAGGCAGTGGCCCCGAGGCTCTGGAATGCTCTGCCTGCAACTCTACGCCTCGCAGATACTGTGGATACTTTTAAAAGCCAGCTAAAAACCCACCTGTTTAGGCTGGCGTTTGTGTAAAAGTAAACCCATGTCCTAGACCTGCTCTTAAGATTTGTTTTACATTTTTATTTTATTTTTATTTTATTCTTTAACATTTTTTATTCACTCTGTGTATGTAATTTATTGACCGTAGGGTCACATTGTGTTTTTTATGCTTTTAAATGTCTGCTCTGTTAAGCACTTTGTGATAGTACTGTCTGTGAAAAGCGCTATATAAATAAAATTCATTCATTCATTCATTCATTCATTCATTCATTCATAAAGTATCAGCTCATTGCAGTTTTCCGCTTGCGTTATTTTTGACCATCGTTCTTGTACAAGGATGTTGTTGTGAAGACGGGGAGAGGGGGAGACTGTGTTCAGTGGCCTCTGAGGTGGGTTAAGACTGCTGGCTTTCCCCTGTCGGGTGGCTGCTCACAATATGTCAGGAACACAGGACATTTCCATGCCCCTGCTCCCCCTCCTTAAGTCTCACGCCAGGCCATTGGCGAGCTGTTTTTTTAAGGAAGTGGCTAGCAATCTGGTCAGAGCGACCTCACATCTGCCCTGCTAATGAGAAGGCTGGCCTTCTCCCAATTCGCCTCCCTAAACACTGTCCTTACCCACGCAGGTCACGTCCTCCAAGGAGCTGGACTAACACAATGCAATGCACACACATGCACAGATGCATGCACAGACACATGAATACATATGCACGTTGACGTGCACTTACGCAACATTATATAACAATATATGCATGCACAAACAAGCTGCAGCAGTTTGCTAAAAGTACACTGACCACAGTCGCCTCAGGTGCAAAGACATCAGCTTGCATTGAACTGTGTGTGAGGACAAATGCATAAAACATGCACATACAGACACGTTTGTACTACAATACGAAAGAGGACTCTTATAGATGTAGTTTATTGTAAAGCCAGTACTCACCATTACAACTGAATGCCTAATTGTAATCCTTACGCTTACAATTTAACTTAATGTTAAATGTCCTCTCTTTTAAGGTTTGACTCCGTCCTGACAAAGGACACAAACACTCACAAGTAATAAACACTGCTTTCACCAAAATGTCTTATTCAAATACAGACCATAAACCTCTGAAAAAAACACTCACAAACAGACACATAGGACTCCTCCTGAGTCCAAACTCAAACTTAATGACTTGGTTGACGCTTAGTACCACACACAGTGCAGTTGAGTGGAAATTAAAGCATAATTGCCACCATAGATCCAACACATACTGAAAATAATATACAAGCACGCATTCATGCATTTAACCACACCATCAGCCCACTCTCTTGACGACATCAGAGTCATTACCAGAATATATTTCTATGGTGTTTTCTAAAAGCCATCAGATATGAATCACACTATCGGGCCAGTATTGCCAAACAGACCCTGCATATTAACTTGATGCAAAGCCAGTCTAATGTACCTGAATTCTGAAATGGCTCCAAATCACCTGATTGGCGGTTATTGCACCTTAGGCCCGTTTACAGCTTTAATGAGCTCCACACAGTGAGACATGGAATGAGACATCCAGTACAGACTAATCTAAAATGCCCTAAAACAGCAGGTCCATAAATTAAGCAAAAGACACGCATGCCTGAAACAGCAAAACATTTGTAAAGCAACCTTTTGTGCTGTCACTTTGACTTGCACTTAACTGACTGTGTCTGGCTGCTTCTCTTACCGTTGTCCTGCCAGCTCTCAAGTAATTCTGCCATGTCCGAACCCTGAGATAGCAAGCAGAATATATGTTGAACAAAATAAATGAATGAATGAGTAAAGATAAAAAATAAAGATAAGAACACCTTGTTGGTTTTAAAACCTGCTGACTTCTGAGACATTTTTCGTCCACCCGGTCTCCATTTGTATGAATGCATGTATAGCCTCAACACTGTAGTGCACAATCACATCATTATTATTTTATCATCTTTTTTTCCAGGACAAACTGGGCTATCAGAATATGTACACGATAGTTATGTCATATAATGTTATATCCTCGTGAATATACATTTTAAACAAAAATAAATATTTTAATTACCCTGCTCAATATTATTCCACCTCTTTATGAAAAGCAGTAAATTGTATGGTTTTGATACACGTGCATGATGTACACTTATTTACGTTGTATTCCAAATTTCCCATTGAAGTCCCAAGGGCCTTTCAGCGACAGCCAAAGGGCCAGGTATGGCCTGGGGGCCGTACAATGCCCAGGTCTGCCCTAGGGCATACCCTGCGTTGTCTATTTGACTCTAAATGAGACGAAATTAATATCATACTGCATTGAAGAAGACTTGAAAAGAGCAATTGGGACCCTAAACTCATGTTTACAATGTTTACTGACATAATAAATTAAGTGAGAAGTAGGGTCATTTTTTCATAGACTTCTAAACAATCAGACTTATTTTTGCAACCAGGGGAGTCGTTTAGGCTCTGACTCACAACCATGTGATTTTCGCAAAAAACAACGTGAAAGTATTGATATGCACATTTATGAAAATGTACTCAAATTTGCCTTAACGATGTTCACACAGTGTCTCAATTAAAGCTTACTGTCACAAATCCAGCATTGTCTCACCACTTAATGCATCTTGGACAAATGAGTGTATGTTGTGACCTGAGAGAAAATAATGATCTTTTCAAACAGGTTCTTAAAGCACAATAGCTTGGGAAGTGGAACAAGGACATGGGATTATGCAAATCACAGAGCGGTTTGGTGGCTGAAGTGTAACAAGCAGTTTAAATGAACTCTGATGATATCTATTTTTTTCCAAACTTTGTTTTGTCAAAAAGATTCCAGCTTGTATGGTTTATAGCTTAAACTGTAGCACTGCTTGTAAATCCGAGGAGAGGCCTAGGGAGCAACAGTACCCACATTAGGCCAACTGTGGGATAACGTCACACACATGCACAAGTACTGGTGGAGCCATGACACTCTTCTGATTGCTAATTAGTACTTGAATCAACTGGTTCTCAGTAACAACTTGAGGATTTCAAGCATGAACAAAATACCAACGGCTCTAATGGCCGTTTTCCTCTGTTCTCTGCCGTTTCCCGTTTCTCTCCATCCTTCCTCCAGTTACTGACACCAAGGGTAAGGGTGCCCCCCAGAAGTTGAGAATTTGTTTTGCAGCAACTCTCTCGTATAATATCAGATGTTAAGTTTATGCTTTGCCAACTGGAGACAGCACAAACTGACAAATAAGGTAAAGTGTAAGAAACGCAGCGCCAGATATTCTTCGACTGCCTTCACCTGTGGGAAACATCAGGTATCCAGTGAGACTTAGCTAGTGAACATAGTTTGAAGTGTGAATGTGTTCGGTATATGCATGTGTAGGTGTGTAGGTGTGTGTGTGTGTGTGTGTGTGTGTGTGAAAGAGAGCAGCTTCAGCTTCATTTTCACATCCAGCCTGGCCTAATTAAGAAATATCAAAATGGTTCAAGAGCTGTGACGAGTAGTCAATTGACCTTCTCATCACTATACAAGAGAGAGAGAGAGATGAAAAGTGAGGCGGACTGGAGATGGGAATGGTGACCAACTCTGTCAGGAAGGAAGTTTATGACGAGAACAATTCACCAGGAGTAGACGGCGAAGAGATCCTCCGAATAATTGGTTCCATTAAAAGCCCTTTTAAAGTGCAACTCTCTCTCAGATAAGCCAAGTCACTGTCCGTGTGCTCATCCCCTTGTCATGGTAATTTAGCTAGGCTAAATGATGCTTGCAAAAGCTCACAGGCCTCTATTCTTGGCCCAGACAAAAGAAATATCATCTCACCCAAAGGTTTGTGTCATCTGGAATTAGGCCCCATTTAGAGCGACATAAGCGAAGTGGTTTGTGTGGCCGAGGGCCATTGCTGCTATAAATGGAGATTGAAGAGGTGGAGATGGGAACAGGGTGAAAAAGAGATGGTAATACTTGACAAATGCTTTATCAGAATGTGCTCATCATGGCTCTCAATACTCGAGATGAGAGAGGCAAATATAAAGTACGATTCGTCATTGACCAGTCTTGATACTACAATTGCAGTTAGCTGATGGATTACAGATGAGTGACTACAACCCTAACATTTACATTGGGGTGGTAATAATAGTAGCACAGAGGGTGCAAATATGAGCAATAATGTTAGTTCCTCGTCTCCTGACAGCATACATGACCAGCACAATGACCGAGAAGGCAAGAAAGGCACATTTTGTTTTTGTTTTTCGAGCCAATGTAATGGAGCCCCACATACTGTAATGGTCAGTTCTTTCTTTGTGAACCTGTATTTCATAGCTCAATTGTCACATGAGATTCAATCATATTCTACTTATATAGACAGGTGTGGTCAGCATAGTATTGAATATAAAAAATGTCTTGTTTAATTTTAGTACCTATATGTTGTTCAATGTGTACCAAACCCTGCAGTTGTGTTATCCTTTATGACACCTTCGACTGCATAATCTCTGACCAGTAGACTCATTTAGATCAACACCAAAAAACTAAACTTTCATGTAATTGTAGCATAATGCCACTGAAGCAGTCAGATTGAAAAGTACATTTTTTTAACATCTGTCATCCACAGCTGCTTGTGTGTTTTTTCCTAGTTTATGCTTCTCTACATCACCGTTTGTCTTCAGAACTTCTCATATGAAATTCTCTCTTACATACACAATCATCTGAAAAAGAGGTTTATTGTGGTTATTGTGGGAAACAGGTCGAGGCATCAATGTCATCTTTTCAACATGTCTGTCAAACTTTTGAAATACATTTGATCACAATATGATTCGACACAGCATAATGATGGTTGCAACAAATGTCATAGTGGGGAAACAAAAATGTATTTTCGAGGGGAAAAAAAGTTAATTTGAAAAAAGTCTCAAGACAGTCTTGCAAAGTGTATTTATGTCTCGGGCTTTTATTGTGGAAGGTAAGAACAGAAGGAGTGGACCCGGTATGCGCTCTTTGTCAAGGCTTATAGTAGTAATAAAGTTTGCCGTCTTGGTTCAGACTACGGAGCTTCCTTGTTGTATTCTGGTGTACATTTTTAATATGTCCGTTCAGCAGAACTGGTTTGCAGTGCTCAGAAATTCAAACTTGTTCTGAAAAAAATGAC
This sequence comes from Melanostigma gelatinosum, assembly GCF_949748355.1. Lineage (NCBI taxonomy): Eukaryota > Metazoa > Chordata > Actinopteri > Perciformes > Zoarcidae > Melanostigma > Melanostigma gelatinosum. The sequence continues at coordinate 25,275,453 of NC_136635.1, forward strand.
ATTGTTTTGTTGCCAAGTAATCATGACAACATCAATAGTTTCAAAAAATATATTGACTTGCAAATTGATTGCATGTAACAAAAAAAAAACACCCCAGGTATATACAGGAGTCTTCAATTGAGCATTCCCATTTAAATCAGTGTTTCAACACAACTAGAGCAGCGTTCCAAAAAAAATCATGTGCAAAATGACTACAAATAACAGAAACACAAAAGCTACTGCAGCTGCTTTGATTACTTTGTTTTTGACACTCCAGCTGCTTATCCAGAAAGTAACCGCATTGATTTGTAAATGTGTTTAACCACACAAAATTACATGAAAAGGAATATGCCAACACACCAAAGCATTCTGAATACATCCTGGGGTCTAAAACTAATTTCCAAACAACAACAAAAAAGAGTGTGACATGTTTTGAAGGGACATTTTTTCCCTCACAGACAACTGAGAGCTGTTTTAGCAGACAAACACTGGCATATTTTGACTGTAACTTCATACCAAAGCAAGAACTGATCACAACGACAACAAGAGAGTGGCCGTGTAAACATATCAACACAAAAGGAAGAAGGCAAAATCACCACGGGTTTGTGATGACGGGTGATCGATGCTTTGAAATGCAGCAGCGGGTATTGTCATATGCCAGAGAGCTGTGAGCTTTGCAAAACTCGCAATTCACCGCCTCTCTGATATCTCTTTTGCTAACAGACTCATTTGGATGAATAAATGGAGATAGATATTGTCCTCAATAATGCTTGTTGTGGGGTTTTTTTTCCCATCTTGTGTTGCCAGCAGCTTTTATGAAAAATGTTGCTCTCTCTGCACTAAAAACTGGGGAAATGAGCCTCTTTTAAATGTTGAACATTTAATATTTATCAGCTTTCTATTCGAATATATGCACACTCAAATCGTCAGCCTATGTGATCTATCGCTCTGTTAAATTATGGTGCCACACAGCACAGAGGGGGGAAATTCATTACTGCTCAGGGCAATTTCCTCCCAAAACAAAAACATTTCATTCCAACGGAAAAGCCAAATTAATACTGGCTTTGCATGAACCCGATTTTATTTGCCAAAGAACTGCCACTTTCTCACTCACTTCATCCGCTGGATGAAGGATGTAAGTTGAGCGCTGGATAAAATGAGTTTCATGCGTGCATACACACATCCAATTTCACTCACACTCTCTCCGTCACAGAGGAACACAGATTCCCCTCTTTCTTTCTCTTTGTCTTGCTCCCGCCTACACACCCACATACACAACATACCTCTGTACATATACAGTACATGCACATGCAAGCATTTCATCCTGCCTCACCAAAAGGCTGTTGTTTTCCACACTGGCTTGCATTTCTGACATCAAAGGGGCCTCTAGTCTCACAGTTGACTCTGGATGAGCCCGTTTGACGTCACCACATCGTTGTGTCAAGTTTTTACATCAATGGTGTGTTTACCTCGTTTGATAAGTCAAACCAAGACACTTGGAACAACTGTGAGAGGACAATAATGAATAACTAAAGAGAGCCGCAATGATTCCCCCGATGAAAACAAGGAGGTTAGGCGTGGCAGAAACACTTTACATATAGAGATTTTACTGAACGACTGTCTTCTTTGCATCCAAGCGATTTACCACTGTTCTTTGATGCACTCTGTTTTTTTTCATGAAAGAACTTATACCTTTACATCAATGGCATCATAGCTGTTCTGGTTGTAACTATTATTGGTGGCCTTCCCAACTTAAAGTATGTTTGCCTGAGTGTGCATGTTCGTGGACGTGTGCGTGTATCAGTCGCTTGCGTCGTTAATCTAAAGGACTGTTTCACTGGCTGGATAGCCTTCTCATATAATGGCACCTGATTTACTCCCTTTGCTCATAATCAAGTATTTGTTTATGGTTTGAACATAAAAACAATCAGGATTATAATGTGTGATGGATAGCGTCACATGCTGCTATTTATTTGGGTAGCGTTCGGGTAGCGTTCGGTCGCTTTGAATAGCTGATGAACCTGTGAAGCCCCGAGTCCTGTTAAAATTTTAATAAACATGGCGGAAGCCTATTGACTGGAAGTGAAATATGCACATTGTTCCCGGTGCTGGCTGGCCCAGAATGGAGCAATCATGTTTGACAATGTGCAGTGCAAACCTTTCAATCAGAGTGAAGTCTTATTTTGCTGAATATTAAATACAGGCTCTATTCTGCATGTGTCAAGTGAAATTATAAAGCTAAGGAATATGATTGCCTCCAATTGACTTGCAACTCTCATCTCCATAAATATGATTCAATAATGAATCTTAATACAATAAATGTATGCCTACGAAGAGTGTGTGTGTATGTGTGTGTACCCACATGTCTGCATAATCCCCTGTTGTCTACAACTACCTTAAATAATGTCTGTTCCTTTTACTAAACCTGTGTAAATATTCTCTACAAAGACAAATTTTTATTTAATTCGCGGGAAAACGAAATTGGACATGACTGCAAGTAGCAGAATAACAATAAGCCAACATAAAATTTGCACATTTTCTCCCATCATTGCTTTTTTTTACGGATCCACACATGTTTGCTGCAACCTGACAGTGCTCATGTCTTCATTTGCTCGCCTCTTCAAAACATCATGTACATGTTTGTTGAGGAATTCTATTTTTATTTACTGCAGTTGCGGACATAAAGGTTTTGTCACTTATAGCTGTGAAGATAACTCAATCAGAGGACAACAGGAACAACTGCTATGATTGATGATGTGAAGCAAACACAAAGCAAGCGGAGGGAATAAGACTGGGTTTTTTTCGTGCTGTGATGATTGATTTGCTTAGCTGCCACATCAAATGAAAATTAGATAAAATCAAATACATCTAAAATAACCCACAGCCACTTTGACAATACAGTACTATCAAGATATCACCTGCAGTTGTTTTATTATTAGTAGTATTTGTTATAATAGAAGTATATAAACAAAAAATATTATCATCATGATTCAAAGCGTGTTCGTTTCATGTGCACTATCTGCAGTACCCACTGCTGTTTTCTCACCATGTGGTTATGGCAGCTATAGTCTTGTAGAAGAATGGGCTTTTTTATTCCTTAATTGTGTTTTAGACAGAAATGTATAACTTTCTAATAATATAAACATGTTTGCCATCCAAACCATGAAATAATAGATTTAAAAAAAAAAAGAACACACCTGCAGCTCACGCTTTATCTCAGGTTGCTTTACTGGCGACATTTCCCCTGAAGAATCAGTGAGGCAGACACTATATGCATTTGCATACATACATATATTTAACCCCCCACTAATACCCAGACTCATATGCTAACGTATACACAAACACATTACCAGACACACACATGCACAGACATACGTGCGCATGTATGTACACAAGCCATTTTGAGACGGACCAAAACACGGTTTACTGAACACCCACTCCATATGCCCCAGACATAATATTGCAAGTAGCCCTCAAAATGCAATGTTTGGGTCAAGCCGACTTGCACTTCTAACTAATTTATAATATGCTTTACTCCAAGGTATTGCACAATCTCATTATCATTAGATTTTTGCATATTTAACAACAGTTTTTAATTAGAAGGTATTTTATTATTCATGTACATAATTTGAGGCGAGCTCAGGCTGCATGCTTTTCACAAGGAAGATGGAAATAGATGAGGCGGGGTAAAAAAACATTCTTTTTTCTGAAATGGAAAATTTTGGTTATAGCTTTTAACTGTCAAGTGATTCCACACACTACTCTGGTAATGGCTCTTTTAATTTAGCTAACAGCTATCATGTTGTGTACCTTTACGCATGTGCTAAATTCATAGCTCTGGGAGTTGTCTCCCGATGCTGGAGCTGTAAGTAGTTTGGTATGCTTTGGCTCTCAACATAGTAGCATTTGCTGCAGCTATGCTCCTTGATGTATTATTAAAATTGGAAATGGACTCCAGGGACAGCATCTAGTTATGTGCTTTCATTTGCCGAATAAACCAAGCGTTGTTTTCATCTTTGCTCATGATTGTTAATGGCGCCGCTGATGAGAGGGGTGTGTGTGTTTTCTCCCACTCCCTTTATCAGCACAGGCCCGTTATTATGCAGGCCAAATAGCCAAGCTGCTGATTTTGTTTTAGGTTTTCAATTAGTCATTTGACTAAGCACATCTGTTACTGGCAGAGGCCCAGAGTATGGACGAGTCGCTGTCACCTGCTCGGGGGCTGACGGAGCACAGAAGCAGCAGGGCTATCAGGGCCCCTTGGTGGCTACAACCACTTCAGAGCTCCTCTGGGGTGTGTCCTGGGTCCCCTCACATTTTACAGCCAAATCTACAGAGGAAAGGTGCTTCCAGAAACACCCACAGCCCATCTCTCCCCCTGTTCTTCTGCCCTGTTAAAGCCCCAGTCTGTGGAGACGTTAGCGTTTAAAGCCCATTTTCCAACAGTAACTAATATAACCACCATTATTGGTTTGAGGTTTAGAGACCACATTCTCAACTCAACCCACAGCCTGTGTACATCTCTCTATATATCTTGTGTTTGCTTTTGATTGTGTCTTAATGATTTATGTATAGCAGTCTGCTTATTTTCTCTCTCCCCATGAGTGCTACAATTGATGAATACACAATGTGCCTTTCTTTGAAGGGCTGTGAGTGCAGAGCTGTTTAAATGTGGACCAATTCAAATAAACAGCTTACTTCCTGAGCTAGCTCTCCCTGCCGCAAGTGAAGGAGATGTTCTATCTGACTCTGCTCCCCCTCCTATACAGTGGGATGTGCACACACATCTTTTTAACATATTATATATACATACGTGCATGCCGGTCCTTCCCTCTTCCACAATAAATATCATTAACCTCACCAAACACTCCTTTAATATTGAACCCAAATAGTGCTTCAGTGTGGAAAACACAATTAAAACGCAATATAATGTGTACTGCATGTAGTGTGTTGACAGTAGATAAAATGGTTGATGATTTAACTTGAGGATTATCATTTCATATTGTGCCGTTAGTATTTGCACTATGGTAATTAGAAGCAACAGAATAAAAGGCCTATTTATACATCCACTGTGTAATGGGCCTTTGTGAAACAACAGCAGGGTGAGATTTACTCTGTTGTGCGGAACAAAAGCAGTACGTCACTTCAAAAGTCAGCAAAGCTCTGTTACATTATGGTCAGCGATTTCCTGAAGGACTGAGTCTGTCCAATACCTCAATCACATTAAGTCCCAGCCCGCTGTGGGAAGCGAGACAGTAGTCAAGCCCCAATAGAGCTGCAGCCAATCTTTGATTGTCAGAGTTCAGGGAGGGTTCACTCAGTAGCACCGCCGTCTCTGCCTGATCCAAGAGGGACTCCCACGGGGCTTTAATAAAACATTTTGCTCATTGTGGAAAGTAATGACCAACAATGTAAACTTGTGACTCGACAACAGATGTTGGCATGCTTAGTGGAAACAAGGTGCTGTAAAATTAATTTCATTTGAATTATTTGCTGCATGCATTACGTGCTTGAGGAAGTAGATTGGGGGGGGGGGTGGATTGGTTGGCAACAACAACAGAAACGTATTCAATTAAAGGTGAAATAGTGGGATAGAAGGTGGGGGAAAATGAAAAAGAGAGTGATCACATGTGTTCCCTCTCGGATATCAAATAGGATTCATGGCAACGCTGACATCGCCCCGATGATTTATATTTAATAGGGTTTATTTTTTCATATTGTCACTTCAAAGGTTGTGCCAAGGAAACTTGCAGGAGATGTTTTCCAAATTAAATTAAGCCAAATTAATAACTGGAGAACGAGGCACTGTTGTTTTCTTTCAAGTGACTGGAGAGAGACGGAAAAAAAGTTTTGTCAAATAAAATCAACCCATAATTATTCCAAATAGAAGTATGTCATAGCAGCACAAGCCTAGTCTAAACACACATCAGCATGCATGGATAGGCATACAGAAAGAGAGATACCGAAATGCTGACAAAGCGGGAGAGAGAGACAGAGAGAGTAAAACCTCATTCAGGGTAATCTGCTCTGCAGAGCTCACAGAGAGTTAAAGACAAGATGACTAATGAGATGTGGAGTGGAACAAAACTCTCCCTGAGACTGAAAACAGATGTAGAATTACTGGGAGTCAACAAAGCGGTATACATGCACAGACCATAAGTAATATAGACGTACTACCCATCTCCAACATCATTAAGGCATTTTGTGTGCATTTTATCATTCGATTAAAACAAGTATGGTTCAGTGTTTTACTTGAGCCTGGTGTAAGTGCTGCGCCTTGAAAATGAAGGAGGGATGAACAAACAAGTTATTTAGAGAAGTGTAAACTCATCTTATATGATCACACTAGAGTCAACTAAAGCCATACACTAGTCTTTTCTTTGGGAAATGTAATTTAAGCACATTTCCTACAGCTAACAGACATTTTGAAGAGCTCATGTATTATTGTTATTGGAAATATATTTGTTAAAAGTGATATGGGTAAATATCTTCAATGACCCCTCGTAATGTTTATACACCAGAACCTTAGCAGGAGTGTTTTTGTGTTTCCATGTGTGAAGAAATTGTGACAGGTCTGTTTGGCCGCACAGACACTGCCAAGAAGGCTGGACTTGTTGCTGTCATATCAGGAGGCAGCCAGCGGCGTGACGCCATCAGAGCGGGAGAGATTCTTCACCTGGATTTCCTACATCAACCGAACCTCTCAGGCAGCAGCCAAAACAGCACGTAGCTACTGTTAGCAGCAGACATTGTGGAAAAATAACTGCGGGCGCTACTGATATAAATATATTTCCTCCTGTAGTTGGCCCGCAAAGTTATTCATCCCTGTATTTATTTTCTTTTTTTGGAGCCCCAGTCTTTGCTGTGCAAAGGTTGCCTTTGTTTGTGATGGTTCTGCAGAACAGCTCAGCTGAGTGTGAAGTGCTGGGATCCAGGAAGTAGGGTTGCTCTTTAACCTGAGCCTTGTGATAAATGGAGACACTTAACAATAGTGTATCCTGCGACCTGGACCTGGAGCTGCTGACAGCGGCCTGTCCTCACTGTGTGTGTGTCCTCTTCTTACGGAGAGGTCTCCTACCTCAGCTCTACAAATAGCGTGATGAGAGCTCCATGACTATGTCGGTTAGTTAACAAAGAGATCCTGGTGCTGCGCAAGAAATACTGCGGCGTGTATAAGAGCTGAGACTCAGCATGACCTTTCCCAGGAGCACACACTGACCTTTGGCAGTCTGATGAGATGTCATTTTTGTTCAACCAAAATGGGAGAGTTGTAGCATCTATGATACAAATAGTAGTTGTATCAATAATGTCTATATCAAATATCTCCTGCTCTCTTTGCTGCTCTAGTTCTCACATAGATACAGACACACACACACACACACACTGCCCTACCAAACGCCTGTTGTGTCCTTATATACAATGAGCACTATGTGGCGACAATAGTGCTCGCACAGCAGAAGTCATTTGAAGTTCACAGTTTAGACTGAGTGAGAGAGAAAGGTGCACATACCCAAAACACAACCAGCTGTGGCGCTGCAGTGATGAATGCTGCATCAGCGCTACCCATAAGACACACACACACTGACACACAAAGAACCAATTTCCCTATTACCCAAAGAGTTTTAAGTTTCACTCACAAACACTCGTGGATTACTACTAAAAATCTGACAAAGGACAGGGTTTGTCTTTTGGATCCATATTTCACCACACAACCCATCTGTCAGCAAACCGTCTCCTTCATCCTTTGAATCTAGAGCATGACTCAGTTTAACGCAATGCCACATGTCCCTAATACTACAATAGACTCCTGACCCAAACCACTTTACACTACTTGTCGATTGGAAGTGTGCAAAAGTTTAAAAACTTTGTCAGCTTATTTGTGGTTGGCCACAAGTATCAAGATCGCATCACTTCCAGTTCCTCGCATGGGTACATGTTGACTAATGTGGCCCCCTCTAAGAACTGCAATTGCAACTTATTGAGCCCAAAGTGTCTGGGAGGGTATGAGACACTGTAGAGAAAGCTCATATGGGGAACACGTGATTTAAGAAACGCTGTGACATATGCAAATGATTTCTCAAATTGTCCCCTGCTTTTTCCAAAGATGGCTGTCACACAATGTAACATATAGGACAACAATTATCATTAGAAGTACAGCTCTAATTGTGTCATGGCAAATTCAAAAAGCATGTGTCAAAAATTAAAAAAAACAATTGTGTTTTTCTGTCCCTTGATATGATAATTTGCACTTTATTGCGACTGCAACAAAAGGGAATGCTTCCATCGAGTAATAGTGGGCATTGCTTAAAAGAAGAAAAAAAATCCCACATTAATTCCCTTAATCAGCATATGGATCAGAAAGATTTCCCTTCACACAACTTGGGACAGCCGTGCCTATTCAGAACACATTAGACAAAGTGTGACACCGTCACGGTAGCAGATGTTCTTTACATTTCTCCCCATTCCTAACCTATTTTCTAGTCACTAAACCACCAAACCCCACTCTCTCCTTTCACTCGTCTCTCTCCCCAACAGCACACAAACCAGCACAAGACAAAGAGAAACAAGATGAATTAATACCAAGAGGGGTCCCAGCGGTATTGAGAGGGGATTGTTTTTTGTTCTAGTTGAAAATATTTCTCACTTTTTAGTGGAGCGCGCTCTGCTCCCACATGTATTGTCTGGCTGTGATCATGTGTCAGAGCTGTACAAGTGGGATGTGGGGCCGGGTGCCCGGCAGGCTTGTCTAAAGCAGACGGCTTGTTTGCGTGTACTTAACAGCTCCTCACAGCTGTGTTCTCTCCAAATGTAACAGGAGAAGACCTCATCCATCAGAAAAAGGCATTCTCCCTTTCCCCCTCCTTTTTTTTCTAACTCCTCTCTTCTTCTTTTTCTTCTCCCCAAATCTTTCATTCAAGTGCGTCCATTGCGAAAATGTCAGCAAACAGGCAAGAGGTCACGTCACAGGTCAGTCTGTGAATCGGCGTGGTAGCCCAGCTTTTCTCTCTCTTCAAGAGGGTGTGCATTTCTCAAGAAGTTCCTTATAAGCAAGTCATCCAGGCTTGATACATGTTGGGGGGGAGTGGAATTGGATTGTGACTGTGACAACACAGGCGCAACCTGTCTAAAAGCAACTTGTCTCACAACAGTTCACTGAATGCTCTTTTTGGTCTCAAGTTGTAAAGTCCTCCTGTCCAGCTAAGGAAATGGAACATAAAATGAAGCATATCTTTTTCAAGGGACAGCTGGTCAGAATTCACAACACAATGTTCAAAAATAAGTCTCATCCTGTGTTGAAGTTGACCTGTCTTCCTCTAAAAAATGAACTACGTCTTGCTCGCAGGTTAATGGCTGCAAACTGTCATGTTGTTTCCCTGCACATCATATTGTCGTTAGTCACTAGATGTACATCGTAACCTTTATGCCTCTGATTAACCCCGAGGGGTTGAGAGGAGGTCGGAGCCAAAGTTTCCACAAGAAATTCAACCCACTTTCACCGGAGAGGCCCCTCCTCTGGTCTGGCTCAGTGCACAGCCTGTAAATGTTTCACTTTAATTTCACATACGTGACAATAAATTAAAGGGCATTCATCAAAGTTGCTTTGTTGCAGCCTGACAAAAGCCACTTTATGCATAAATTACTGCAATGACAAAATACCCTTTGCCAGCGTCCGCATCATTTGAAGTTGCCAACAAGGATTTACACACTGAGAGTGATGCATATAAATACGTTTTCACCATTAGCTGTTGTATTTTACATTCTAAGCATTAGGTTGATGTTCTTGTACTGCATGACTTACTGACCAATAAACACAGCAGTGGAATAAGATCCTTTTTTCTGTACCACCACCAACATAAAAAGCAAGTGATACTGGTAAAATAAAGTGCATGGAAAAGATTTGTAATAATACTGTATGAGTCTGCATATATGACTAAATTAAAAATAGTTAATGCCACAACTAATGCAAAAACCAAAACACACACTTGGAACTCCCACTATATAGAACTCATGGAGTTGCCTCTCCTTAGCCTTGTCTTCTGGGAACAGACTAATTGCGCTAGAACAGAAATAGAGCTGAGAAGTCTGAATCTGCTCCTGGAGAGACGCCCCCAACCCACAACCCACCTACCAACCCCCCGCTGGTTCTACTTTTCTGCTTTTCTTTATGCCTGTTGTAACAAAAGTGCAAACGCTGAGTGGAAATGTCACATTTTGAACTCTCCCGAGAGTCCTAAGTCAATTCAGCTGTGAAACCTGAAGTATCTGGGGCTGCGTGTGTGTGATTTCTCATTTATATCTATAGTGCCTGTGACATCCGCTGATCCAAACAAGTCACAATCATGTGCAAGGCGTGATATCTCCAACTGTGGTGACAAGAAAACTGGATCCTGCTATGCACAGCCTGTCTGGTTATAACACTGATATTAGAGAGGCTTTTACAATATGCCGAGGGACTGCTCGATATCCAGCAGGCACACGAGAACCGCACCCCTGTTTTCTCCTGCTGGTGCGTTTGTGTGTTTTTGTGTTCCACATGCCCTGCAGATGTAGACAAGGGAAAGGGAGAAGGAAGGGTCTCTGCCCACTCTGGCAAACTTGCACACCATTTATCTGCACACAATGAAGTACATGTGCAGTCACATAATGAGTACACACACAAAACCCAAACTGTCTGTACTGACTGACAAAAACTTGGCTGGATACATCTGCAAGAAAGTGGAAGAGGAGGAGGAGGAAGCAGAAGAGGAGAAGGACAGGGTTTGGTCGGAGTAACTCAGCAACTTTGGTTAGTTGCTCCCAGAAGACCGCACGGCTGCCTGGCTTGCTGTGGTTGACACACACTCCGTGAAGTGACAATTTCGCAGCAAGAGATGACGTTTGCAGCAGAGAGAGGGAGAGAACAACTCCTTTCTCCCTTCGCTGCACAATCGCTCCTCTTCAGTGCCTGGTAATAGGAGGGGAAGGAACAGTGAAAAAAAACAAAAACACTTGAGTGAACGCCGCTTTGCGGGTGACAGCCCAAGAACTTTTGGGAGTCAGAGAGTTAGCACCAAAGTTCCCTGTCAGCCCATTAAAGATGTGAAGCTGGCATCTTGGGACTATTGAAACCATATGTGTGAAAGAATTTCTCTGCTGGTAAGACATTCCAAATACTGTCCAAGAGCCAAAGACTTTGGTGTTAGTCTAATTTAAGCAGTATGTTGGGGAGAGCTTGCCGCGCTTTGATCATGTGGAGATCGTTTGGTACAAATTGAACTAACCCCAGCTCTGTTTCTGGTGGATCACAACCATGGATTTGTTGAATTAAACGCTTCGTTGAATGCAGTCTGCACATGAAAAGAAAGTTGCTCTTAGGAATCCGATAGCGGGTTTTTCACCTAGCCAGCAGGTCCGCTTCTTTATTACTTTTAAACTCAATCCACGCCGGGTCCGTGCCGCTTTAACAAGACGCGGGCCGTGGCCTGGAGGAGATCATGTTCTGAGGAGAGACAGACAGAAATCACCTGGGCTATGTAATAGAGAACATATTGCACAGAAACCCCTAAGCATGGACTATGATGGATCAGACTGTACATACATTCCCCATCCTCGCTTTCTTTGATACACCTTTTTTTTCAGCTTTTCATGTGACCTCTGACCTTAAGCTACAAACCTGCAGACTCACTCACTTACTCACAGCTGCTAGCATGAGCTCTTCTATCCTCTCTTTGGCTTATTTCTCCCTCCCACTGTTTTTACTGTAATTTATAGCACTCAATTATCATTACACAATTACAGCAACCCTGTATGAATACTTGCTCAGTGGAGAAGAGCAGAAACATTTGAGTGAGACTGGATCTTTTCCTTTGTGTGACATGTTCTGCCACAGCACCCTGCTGTGTCCATACGGGTTCACCGTCACACATTGAGGGCAGAGGGGCTGCTTATCTGTGCTATTGATTTTCTCATTGGCTCCGCTCCTCGTTTGGCAAATGAAAACCTGCTGTGTGCAGGAAACAAGACTTGGAGCTTTCTCTCTGAGTCGTCTGCATGTTCTGAAATGTGATGGGACACAGAAATAAATGGTACGTGTTGCGCTGCTGGAAATGTTCACCTGTATTTGTGTCCTGCATAGTAAGCTATCAATTATTAACAAGTAACCCAACTGACTTCTTGTTGTGGCAATTATGTGAGAGATAAATGTAACAACCTTAACATAACATTTTAAATTGTGTTTGAACAGTTGCATTGGACAGCAAGATGGATAACGCCAGCGGTTCACCCTGGTTCACATTTAATGTGTCCTGTCAATCTGGTTGGTATTAAAGAAGGGGGTTTTGGATGCTTCCACTCTTACTGTCCTCGCTGTTCTGTGTTATAAAGCTGAAAGGAACAATAAGAACAACAGGGCTGAAAGGGGGAAGGTAGGGCTGGAATAGGGGGTTTCATGCCACTGGTGCACATGTGCAGGCCTCTCCTGGCATCAGGTAGGAGCTGATTGATCGCACATCAAAGGCAGGAAGTACTGGATAATTAAAGCTGCAGTATAAATAGATAGCATACACTATACACTGGATCATATGTTTGATAACAAATGGGGGCTGTGCTTGTGTTCAGGCTGGTCTTTGCTCTGTCCTGAGAATCACAAACTGACATGCCCTTGTAGTGGAGGATAAAAGAACCTGCAGGCGTACGGACCAACCAGTGAATAATTAAGGGAGGGGTTTTTCAGTCACAGCGTGCTCACAGTGTACACGTGAGTTTATTTTCAGGTGTGTTCTTTTTTTTTTTAAAACACGTAAATTAAATGACATTCCTTTATCAGTTGATATACCTAAAATACTGTATTAAGGCTGTACAGGGGTGTTGAGGTACATCATTATTGTTTTGTTGTTGTTTGCTTCATCTGACTTTCTCCAGCACTGATTGTTTTCTTATCTTGTATTAGGATTCAATGAGTTGCAGAAGAAGAAAAAAAGGAGAGAAAGTGTCACCAGTGACTTAATTACTTTTTAACAAATAGTTAAGCTATAGTAATATATGTTTGCATACTGTTTACATATTAACACATTCAGCCTCAGTTCACCAGTATAGTATAGTAAGTTTAAAGATTCTAATGAAACAATTCAAAGCTTGCAAAAAATGCGGAAAAACAAACTACAATTAGACAGAAAGTACAAAAAGATGGTTTTGTGCCATATCACTTACTTTACAAATAGTGATACCAATTTTGTTTGCAGCTCTTTAGAATTTACACATAAGTAACAGACATGCTTTTGGACCCTTTATGTAAGAAATCACTGAGCAGTGCTGCTGATTGCACCAGTCCGGAGAAGCTTTAATAAAAAACACACCACAAATAAACAAAACAAAGCTCACCAGAATACATTTTTACAGAAGAAACCAAAAAAACAAAAAAACAAATGAGAACTATTTGAAAGTGCTTTGGCTTGTTTTATTTGTATCACAATCATGGGTTCAAAGATTCCCTCTAAAAACGATGTTAATTGAAGGGTACAGTGGCCTTGACACCATAGACACAAAACCGAGCCAAATACATGCAGGCGGCTTTAGCAGTTAAAAACACAATGCTATTGGCGCAAGAAAGTCAGAACAGTGGCTACAGTGGATGGATGGGGAGAGACGAGGAGACAAATCTCCCACTTATGGTTGGTAAATACAAGCGCCGTCTTTTAGAGCTGCACAAACAACACTGCACCACAAACAACAGTGTGTAGTCTGCCACCATTCACGATAGATTGTCAACCCAACCGCCCTGTGGCCAACGGCCACCGCCTGCCTCCCATGCAGACGTCATGCGGTTGGCTAAGCCGCAGACACCATGAGAATACAAGAGCAGGACTGTAAACCCAAACCCGTCAAGTAACTGAATAAGTTACTTGACAGTAGGGTCATGCGGGATGTTTAGACAAGTGCTTGGTGATGGAGAGGCTGTGTTTCCAGTATCACTGAACGTAGGTTCCAAACTGCTTCAAAGAGTTGCCAACAGCGTACATTGAGTAGAAACAATGTGAAACAATACAGCAGGTAGCCATCTGTAATACTGTGATACTGTCCTTAAGAGGACACCTGAGATAACACATGACGAGATCTTTCATCAGTGTGTGTATTTGAGGGTTTTCTTTTTAAACCTACACCACAGTGACATGCACTGGTTGTGCATCATCAGCTGGTGTCTTGCTGCTCCTCATCTAAGATTTTTAAGAAAAAATACAGATTTGCATGTGCTGACTCTGTTGCAACAGGGGGTAAAAATGTTCCCCCCGGTGGTTCTACGGTATATTGAAATGTTGGCCGTTCCAGTGTTAACAGTTACTTAACCCTGATTGGCCAAGCGTGGGACAAAATCCAGTAATATTGATAACACCGACTAATTTATTAGAGTCTTAATTATATTATAAGGTGAAAAATAATACTTAAATGTTTAATTTCATATGACCTGGGCCTGAGAGAGACAACTAGAGTTGAGACTGATGTGCGGAACGGACCTGAGGCAGTACAGTCGAGGAGAGACCAGGTTTGACTCTAACCGTGGTCCTAAAACTACAGGTTGGGGCTGTAAGGTATGGTGGCTGCAGCTAGGCTTTGTGGTTAAAGTAGTGGGCTGGGCCTTAATGGATTTGTGATGATATGTCTCTGAATTCTTGTCTAAGGCCCCTGACTGGGAGTGGGCTGAGGATGCTTATCTCTGCGGACATCTTGGCCCAGCTTCAGGCTTTGGGATCTGGTTTCACCTGCCCATGGGAGAAATCCACCAGGACCGGAGTAACTGGGGATTAGTAGGGATGACCCTGGGAGCAGCAAAGCAACATTTGAGACCACTAAAGAGAGAAAAGTTGTTTGACCTTGAGGCACAGACAAGGTGAAAACTAAGAGAGATTATTAGATTAGTTGAAGTGAAACACAACACCTGGATGTATCCCTGCTAAAAGGGATATGATTTGGTTCTAAATACTATTATGGCAAGAATCTAAGGGGACAAGCGCTTTAGAAAAGGAAATGTTATTTTAAGGATCATCTTACCTTTGAGAATGGAAAAGTACACCACCGACTACTGTGCTGCTACACAAGTTGCAATGCGTGTCAACACAGCTCACACAAGTAACAAAGTACATCATGTGTTACCCAAGCCCTGACTAAGTGAGTCATCCAGGTTACATGAGTACGAAGTTGCCCTTGAGCAAAACCAGCCACATTGACACTAGTTGAGACCACTCAAGGCCACAGCCCAGCTTCTCTCATGACTGGCCAACATGTCTTTAGGCCTTCGACCTGGCAGACGGATTACAACGACGCTCCCAACAAAGACCGGCGCCTATGCCTCCCTGTGCCTCTACCTCGCTTCAAAATCTTGCAACCAGAGAGCTCCTAAAGGACTCGTCACCTTGTCTCTAGGCTGAAGCACCAGAGCAGGGAAAGCCGCCACTTCAATCATCTAAGGGTCATAGGTCATGTAGGTCAAATACCTCGGCTGAGATGCCCCAACCCCCCACGTCACAGTGACAGGCAGTGGTCAGTGTCATGGGCCGGACCCTGGATACACCCAACCCAGTTCCTGTTGAGACCACAGGGAGTGGCCTTACATTGGTTATATCAATACCATGGCTCAGTAGAGAGGCTATGGAGTGGTCTCACTGACGTCACGATCTCCTTAGTTACCAGGTCGGTCGGCCATGTTGGAGTACATACAGATCCTCCATGGCGGCGAGTAAACAAGGAAGTGCGGCGAAAATACCATACTTTGAATCACTGGATAGTGCATCAAAGGTTCGCTACCTTGCCAAATTGAAGGTTATTGGTAACTTGGATCCTTATACGATGAGTGCAGATCGTTTCAGTGCCGATCCTACTTGTCTTCCATCGGTAAACTACGCCAACATCTACGCGTATCTCGTGAACACCCCGAGTCCTTACACGAAAGACGAGCTGGAGTGCTACAAAGGGCTCGACGCTTATAATCAGTTTGTCAGTGGATGGGTCCGAGACGTCAAAGCAACGGTCGTCGAGAATTCTCATCTCGTCATTGGAAGGGTAAATATATACAGATCTGGTCCGATATTTAGCAATATTCAATGTTTACTCAGCGCAAACAGACACGTGTGTTTGTTTACATTGTACGTGCATGTCATTGTGTGCGTGTGTGTAGGAATTCACTTTCAACTAACTCCTAACTTCATCCCCCCCCACACATATATATATATATATACACATATATATATATACATGATACGACGTTAAACTCATATCAAGCAATGCTGAGGCTGCATCTCTGTGTTTCGCCTGTTGTACACGCTCGACACGTCTCTGGCACCGACTGCTGTCACGGGCCGATGAAGCTTCGGTAACCTTCTCATGTCCATGTTTAATTTATATTTCCTTTATTAAATACTGTTCACAAACGAATTTGCAAATAAAATCACTGACCACTTATAAAGTGATCCGCACATACTCGAGTGTACCCCAAATTCGATTCCTTTATATCTCGAGAGATGCGCGACAGCCATTTCTGGCGACGTCGCTTGGATAGCTCCTTCGTGTAATTTCCTTGATGTGTAATGACCGCTGGCAAACCAAAGAATGATTTCTTGTCTCTATCAGCTCTGCTGCCACAACCAAAGACAGCACAAAAGTTCACCATGATCGATAGGTTCTGCGACTCAGCCGTGCATGCCAGTGGCTGTGTGTACTCCAACATGTACTCCAACATGGCCGACAGCTAAACTGTGACGTCACACGAGACCACTCCATTGAAAAGCTCATACAAAGGGACTCTCTGAGTGATATGTCAATTATTGTGCTGTGTTAAAAAGTTATACTTCACTCATCATCACTCACTTACTCTCTCCTCTTAATATCCCCGGGTTATGTAATTGTGCTGTTGTATGAAACCCCTTTTTTTCAAGCTGTACTTTAAGATTAATTCAGGTCAGAGAGGGAGAAGAGCGAGGGCTGGTGAGCAAGAATGGGCAAAAGAAATTTAAGTCACACTCAAAAAAAAAAATGCTAAATGGGCCCAGTTTGTAAGACTGTGTGAACAAGACAATCTAAAAGTCGGGAGGGTGTTTTTTTAACAAGGGTGTTTTTATGATCTCTGTTACAATAAAACGAACAGGTAAAACACTGAGTGATTAAAGATAATGAAGAACAGATATGCCTGACACCGACTTCAGAATCCCGAATGAAAGATTACACTGCACTTTGAAGAGTTTTACTGCCTCTGTAAATCAAGACTAAATACTTATTATTTGAGGAGGTATTTAGGGTGCAGTTGCTGTACTATGTGCTAGCCTGTTTACGATTAGGAAGGGGGCGGGAAGGAGCGTTGGGGATTTCATTTGGGGATTTCATAAGGGAGCCCCTGTATGCCTGAGAATTCCAACACTTGAGGAATAGCCCCTGCAAGCATTTTCTGCGAACATGTATGTCTTTTGTGCAACAACATTGCGACATGACAGAGTCGGAGTGAAAGCAGATCACGGTGAACCTGTGCGTAAGTCCTTCAATACCCCTGACGTGCTGAGCTCTAGGATAAAGAACAAAATAACAGACACAGGTAAACATGTGCTAACAGCTAGCCTGTAACCCGTCTGCCTGGATTAGCGGTTTTGTTTGGTTTTTGACCGCCACATGTCTTTAGCTGCAGATGACTCATGTAAGAAATTAAGTCACTCGATTTTTTTTCCCACGGACACCAAGAATCAATCACAGAGCATTCCAGCACTGTGTCAGATCAGTTGTGTTGACTAAGGTCCTTTTTTTGCTGAGGGCTGTTGACCCTGCTCCCCTGGCTGACAGGAGCCAGAGCCTGGAACCAGTAATCAGGGTCAGAAACTTCCCTACAAGCTCAGGAAGGCCTTCAAAAGGTGGTGGATCTCCCCTATGATAAAAACACATTCACACTGAAGACAACACTTTTACCATGTCCTCTAAATGTCAACTGTGAGAGGATTACAACAGTGTTATAAATCACACAGCAAGTGGGGTAAACTAGGAATTCTGACCTAAAACAGAGTGAGCAAAAAAAAAAAGTTCTTTAGGCCTCAAGTCCTTTCAAAAGCAGGGGTCAGTCAGTATAGGCTGAGGTCATATGCTTTACCCCTGTAAAAATACTGCAGAGCGAGTGGTTCCAATTTGCTCAAGTGATTAAGTTCACGCCAGCCCCCAGTGCACTGGCAAGGGTCATTTGTGCTTGGCCGAGTTACTGACGAAAGCAGGGAGGAGTGATGCTAACCGTGAGCATTGGGACTGACATGGCATTAGGACGGCATAACAGCACTCTGAATCATGGGGTGTGCTACAAGGTCTAGTTGAGGTCGCAAGAAAGCTATAAGCATTTTTTGTCTCCATCTATCCAGCCAGCCTTTTGTTCGAAACGCTCAAGTCAAACCCATCATACCCAGGTTTATATCTTTATGGTAGCCTCTAGAAGTAAAGTCCAGTCCCATACCAGCCGACCTGTGCCAGCTAAAGGAACTTAACATTCACAATAGCAATTAAACTAGCAGTAAAGACACATTCCCCTTTATTGGTGGAGTTCACTTACAAACTGTCTGTATTTGCTCTGAGGAGAAACTGTTGAATTTTCACAAGGATCTGTAACCTGGACCTGTCAGCGTCTGCCGCTAACAATTCAACTTTGTCGACAATTGACAGTGTTGAAGTCATTTTGCAAAGGGGATAGCTGTGCGCTGTTTGGGGGTTGGCAGTGTAACACCAGATGTGCACCGCGGCATCAATAATAAAAAAGTCTCCCTAATCTTAACTCTTCTCTCAGTTGCATCAAACCTTATGGTGAACAACAACACTATGTCTCAGGTAGCTAAATTATTGATACAACCGCAATTTAAAATCTCCCCACTGCAATTATTCGCAATGTTTCCCTTCTCAGCTGCAGCTCCTATTGTTGATTTATTTATTTATGTATTTGTTTTCACTCTGTGTTTGGGTGTCTTCCTTTTTATATATATATATATATATATATATATATATATATATATATATATATCTGGAGGGGGAGGGTGTTTTTCTCCATTTTTCACCTTTCACATCTTGTGCAATTCAGTGCTCTCATTTCCTCCCTGTGATATGGAGTACGGCGCTTCAGAAACAACTGTCAGTTTCAAATCAAAAATGGGTGGAGTGGGTGTAATATTGAACTACTGAACACAAGCCGAGACTTGAACGATGGATATGGCACCCGATCTACCGCCCCTCCACTTCTTCCTTTGCTTTTGTCAGCTCCAGGGGTTTCTCTCTGTAGTCAGAACAATGCGTGGGTGATGTCGGCACTCGGAAGGAGATGTTCTGTACAGCGATTTAGTACAAATGCATCCCATAATGATCATGTTTTGTTACCTTTATGCACCTCCAGCACCGGCTCCACTCCTCTGGAAATCTGAGCGCCGTAAACAGCTACAGAGGCTGCTCCCTTTTAGCCAAGTAGTTACTTCTGCATGCTTTGCTCTCCTATCGTACTGATGGAGGATCCTCTTCATCTCTCTACAGCGCTCCACAGCCAGCAGGTGTGTTCAGGGAGTATTGCACACACAATACAGGAAGTCATACTGACACGACTGAGTTGTGGAAGCATACCCATTCACACACATAACCTGCACTACGCTATACATGCTTGCACATGTACACATGAACTCATGTGAACGAAGACTCTTTTGCATCAGCTGACACACACACACACACACATTCTGTCTAGGTAAGCTCCCACAGCTGTTCACTAGACACAGTAAATATCTGCAAGTAATGTAGGTGAACAGCTTTTTGGCTGTGACACCCAAACATGTTCAGCCGGTCCACTGGTGTGGGCACTTAAAACAATCTCCTGTCATGTCACACCAAAGGCCCCTTAGCTTTACAATAACAGAACAGGTTGACAAAATGAAAACTCATTCCTCCCTCATTTACGCGTCACTTCAGCCCTGACCCTGGCAGTAAAAGATCAAAGAGCTTTTGAGGCCTGCTCTTATTTCAGGCTGCTTTAGAAGGACAGCTGAAGAGTTTGGCAGTTCAACACGAGCTGCGACGGGAATTTTTTCAAACCCCTATCCGCTCGCAATGAAAACCCTGACTCGTATATCCAAAGCACGGCCGTTGTTATGGGTTAGAGTAATGGTTATAGGATCACAGATGGTTATCTGCAGTGACATGCACATCAGAAGCACACTAACTCTGATTCTCTGCACCTCAAATGCCATACATTTCAGGCAAATGATGAGTTATCATTCTTTTGCCAAGCAATAAAGTTGAGGGAATTGGGAAATTATTCAAACGTGATCATAACATTTTTAAATCAGAATCATAATGGTTACATCATTCTCCTTGTGTCAAAATTATACGCCCACCCCACCCCCGCTGGCTATAACCATGGCAACAGAGGAAGCCCCAGGGATGGTGAATCAATAGCAATATGCCAATCTTTATCTAAGCAACCCCCACTCCCCATCCGTGTGTAGTTCTGTCACTTTAGATCTAATGATCTAACCTATGAAGCATTGATGAGCAGTCGGCTAGTGCGTCACTCTTCATTCACTCACACACTCTCACAGACACACACACACCATACAGGCCTTCGTTGTTGAAACAATAACAATTGAATTGCCTCCGTCATGTCAGCAATATTAGTTTGCGTTGCATCTTTAGAGAATACAGTATAATGACAAAGAAATCTTGGGACCAATAAAAAGCAAAATGCAGAACAGGGAGAACTGAGGTCCGTCATTTTGGTTGGAGTGACGACTGCGCTGGCCATAACACAAATGGATCAGTATTGACCAGTGTCATTGACCTCAGAGACCTCTGCTCTCTAGCCAATCTGCACCAGGCCTTAGGGGCGATTATGACATTTACTCAAACAGATTATAATTTCAAATGACTGTTTAAAAAAAATCCCCTGGTGGAGCAGACAGAGGAGAGCAGTGGTTAGAGGGGAGCGAAAGCGGTCAATAAGAATGGACTTGAAATAATCAATAGGAAATGGACACACAACAGAGGCCCTGCAGGCTGTGCAGATCAATAAGCTGTGTTAAGTGGTGGTGATGCCCTCCATTGATGAGCAAATGGCTGTACAGGCTGTCCTTGCTCCCTCTGCCTCTCTCTGTCTCTCTCTCTCTCTCTCTCTCTCTCACTCCAGTGGGTCAAACAGCGGGGCCAGGTGGTTAACCACATGTCGCCTCCAGACATTGCACACCAGGGTTCTGTCTCTGATACGCTAAAATTGGTCAGCTGGTCTGCTCTCTGCCCTGCCCTTCACCCTCAGAAAGCCCCCCTGCTCCCTGGGCAAAACTGAGGGGCATTGTGGGAGGTCAAAAGTCTTGCTCCTGCATGTAATGGAACAGTTACCAATCTTTCGACCCAATCCACCATTAAATACATACATCTACTCTACCAACGGGAATCATATCCGTTCTGCCGTCATTTGCTGATTCAATGACTGTGAGGTTACTACAGAAGGGTCAGAATGTAAGAATGGCAAGATGGCTGCTCGAATGTATGCGGTGCTGAGGTGCAAGTAAGAGTTACCTAACTTTCTGCCTCCTGGCAGGGTCACAAAAACATGAAATAAAAGTCAAATGAAAGTCATACCTTTTCGAGACACACCACATTATCAGTCCCGTCTGTCTCCGACAAATCTAAAATATATTACTCACTGGAATAGTCTCTGTTGTTTCAAAACAACACCTGTTGTGTCGTCCCATTCTGGGCCATCCATTCCAGTGTAAATCAAAGCTCTGCTGTGCGCCAACATGTGTATACCAAGTGAAGAAAGCCATGCAAGGCAATGGGAGAGGAAGTCTTGTGTCTCTCTCTCCAGTGTTGTGTTCATCATCTCCCCACCAGTAGGCTACTCCATCTTATTACTTCTGCCATATGACACGCGCCTCAGATCACACGACCCATGAATAATATACGACCACGCCACCTCAGCACAGATGAAAGCGCACGCAGTGCAATGCGGGTCGGATGCAGTGGGCTGAAATGCGGAGTTAGTGAGAGGGAGAAACAGGATGATGAGGAGAAAGAGAGTAGATACAGATACCATGCAAAGGCCTGAGATCTTCAGTCCTGTGTGTGTATGTTTCAGTCCTACCTCCAGCTGCAGCAGAGGTGACAGCACACATCAGTGACAGCTCAAGGTAGCAGCCAGTGGCACCTGAAAAGAGCGAAGAAGGGGTAAGAATGAGAGGATAAGGAGGGAAGGGGAACAATGAAACAGTAGCACATACTCTCTATACATACAGGGGAAGCATTTCTCTCAAGAGAGCTGATCAGTGTGAGGCAGTTTGCCTGCCTGCGCTCTGCAGGGACATGGCATTTCTCCCTCTCGGGGTCGGGAAGCAAAAAACAAACACGACTTTTGATCATCAGGTCCTACTCCTCACCTAGGAGCTTTTGCAGATTCAAAACACAGCATCACCCTGTCTTGTGCTTGACTAAACACATATGGGTGATACCACATGCTGTGAGACACACTGACACACTAACTCTAAATGTAGACAAACACACACACACACACACACACGCACACACAGGGCGTATGCGCAGAGGTGTATTGAGCAGCAGAGCAAGGGATTAGGTGGAAACAAATGTGATCCCGGATACTACTTTCAGCAACACCCACTAAAAAAACACTGTTCCCACAAGCCTCAAGTTGTCCATTGAAGAGCAAGATAGTTACGTCACACCAACAGCTGTGAAATGATATGAGCTTCCACTTAATTTTTTATAGTCACCCACTGCATATGTTTCACATACAACAGCGATGCGTGCAGTGTTGGGTTCCCATTGTGAATTTCAAGTATTGTGTCATTGTAAAAAAAAAAAAGACATTCAGCTGCAAATCCTACCAGGAGCCAGCGAGCAGGCGACAAAAGGATTGTCTAGCACCCACATTATGCTCTTGTCGATGGAAGGACAAGACAATGGAGAAGAGCGTTTTGGGAGCTTGACCCGGGCTACCTTCACTTCACCTCAGGTAGACAAGGTTAAGATGGATGGCCCTAATTAAAAGAAAGAGCCTCTCTTTGTCACAATAGCATCAGGTTTATTTTACAGGAACTTTAACGGGCCCTTTTGTGGGGAGGTAATTATAGGGTAAAGTGATTAGAGCTCCCTGAAGGGACGGAGGTGACAGACAGACTCGGCAGAGTAACCCAAGTAACCTTTCATTATGACATCTCTTCCTATTGTCATTCACACCGCACACTAATTTCAACCATGCAGTATGCATTTACTCTCTCTCTCTCTCTCTCATTTCACTATAGAACGATGCTCATATCGCCAAATGTGGCTCCGACCAACTCCAGACAAAAGGTTATGGAGATCAGTTTTCCAATGAGGAGGGAGTCATATTGGCATAAGGGCACAGGCGGCTGACTGCCCTGCACAACAATGACTGAGGACCGCTTTGGAGCCGAGGGCTAGATGCTGAGCAGATGACGCGCCTTGTCCCGACCGTTTAACATGACTGGTTATGCCAACTATACGAGACATGCCCCCGTGAGACTTTCTGAAGAGGAAATGTGTGTCGGACATAGCAAAGAATGCACTAATCTGCTGTTTATTAAGTGTGGGGTAACTTGAGATTGGTGATTAAATGGAGATTTAGAGTGATACGGCAGTTCCATAGGCGCTTGTCACATGGCGCTGTGCTTCTCTCAGTTCAGCATATGGGCCTCGCTAAATGTGTGAAAGACTGCGAGTAGCGTGTGCACTGTCGAGCTTGCCAATCAAGGACCCAGCCTGTGACAGTGAGCTGCTTAACAAGGATTTCATATCCCTGATATTTCTGTGAAGAGAGCAGGGGACTTGATGGTATCTTTACAGCGGGGGGACAAAAAGACATAGGAGCATGAGCTCAGAGACATGCCAACACCAGCTCTTGTCATTCAAGAGGGCTGAGTTTTGGATTTGGGGTTCGGGAAACAAGATAATGTTCACTTAAAAAGTCACAGAGTCATGTTTCAAATGCCTGCACCCTCTCCTATGTGGCTCCTGTGATCCTGCAGAGAGCTTGACTCTTCCACATTTATCTCTAACCTTTATGTGTGCTTTACTTTGATTAGTAATTGTGTTATATGTGTATGCATATTAGTGGTGTGTATCTGTGTCCATGTGTGTTATGGCAAGCGTGTTAGAGTGCACTTGAGAACCATTGCCACATACTTAGATATCACTACCAAAGCTATTCGGAGAAGCAATTAAAATCAGTTTAGCTGTCTGCATTTATGAACGCACCCACCCATACCCGGCTGTTTGAGGAGTCAAATTATTATGCCCCAGTCTCCATAGCAAAAGGCTACATGGGTCAGTATCAGACCTAAAGGTTAGGTGAGGCATGATTTCAAACTATTGGATAAAGTCCCCTCGTGGTCTTGTCATGGTGACTAATACAAGGCATTTCGTACTGCTAAAACAGAGTGCAACTATTGAGTATAACCCTTCAATTCAATTTTCATAAACACATGATATGGTATCTTTACTTCCACATTGTGATATCATTCTTATTGAAAAAGGAAGTTGTGGCTGGACAAATGGGATATTCAGTCTTGACCCTGAGATATAACAAGTGACATAATAAGTGGAAAATGTTGGATTCATTTTTTATGAGGTTTTATTTTTTTATTTTTTTTGTATTGCTTTTTGTGATTGCTTTTAGTGATTGCAATTTTTATTTATACCTACCGGGTGAGAGGAGGTAACCATTAAAGTTTAATTGTTTTTCATTAAGTGCAATTTTCCAGCAGTTTAAAGTCTCTATTTGTTGGGTCCTTTAAATAAGGTTCATCCTCCTTCTGAGCATACAAAGAGGAAGGTCTTAGCATGATCCTTATATGTGTACAAATGTTATGTTAGTCGTTGGCTTCCTTTATTCCTACATCTCCTACCACTGCAAACTACTTAGATATATGTTGAAAAAGAAAAAAAGGTATCTCTTTTCATAGGTAAATAGGTTTGTGAATAGGGACTGCTAAAATAGTCCTTAGATATTTTTCAAAATCATCATGTAATGTTTTGGATACAACTCGTCATGCAGGCCATATCACATATCATTTTAGGACGGCGCTCGAGTCAACAGGGAATCTTCTGCGCACTCCCTGCACACTGAGAGATAAAAGCAGTTGTCTGTAACATGAGTTATATGGGCCCATTATGACATGTAGTGGTCCTTGTTGATTCTGACCCTGGGTGTAGCGGTGAGTTCATACTCAGCTGAGTGTGTCAACTACACACAGGCAGGTCTCTGTTATCAAAGCCCAACCAAAAGCCACTGCAAGACGATCGTATAAATCAGTTAGTGGCTAATAGAGGTGTGCTTTATTGCGGGCATTGCACAGGGCCTCTTTTGTCAGCTCACGTTCTTTTGATAGTTTTGTCAATCGCAGCTAATAATGCATCTGATAAGATAAGCTGTGGCGGGCCTCTCTCTTGGTGCAAGGGATTTCGCAGGAACCCTCCTAGTCGTGTCAATACCCCTTTGTAAGGAGTGTGTCAGAGTCAACACACCTGAGCACCAGCATCAGAGGCTAACAAACTCATCTCGGGTCAACGTGCTCACTCCAGTTAGTGTGTGTGTTTGTGACAGGCTGGGAGCAACACGGAACAACAGACCAAGCTTTGTGCCTGCTGTACCAGCCTCACTAATAACGGCCCTTTCGACAAGCTTGCTTGACAGCTGGGTGGGACTTTGAAGAATTCATAATGAAGCGGTGCCTTAGATTAGTGCAGGAGCGGCTGCCTTTGAAGAAACAGCTCAGGTTATGAGGTCCTAATTAGGAATGGCCTATTTTAGTTTGAACACATGCTAAGGAAAGAGTGTTGTGTGTGCACACAAGGTTGCTGTCTGTCTGAATATATGTGTGATAATGTAAGTGTGTATGTGTGTGCACATGTCATGCCTGTCTGAATTATTTTCGTTTGTGTGTACGTGTTCGTAAGTGCGTGCATATATCGATGAAGAAAGTCGTTGATTTCATTTTTGTGTGAGCCGTGGGTTTGGACTACTTTAGCGCCCCCCTTGGATGACTAGGTTCAGGGGTAGGGTGTGTGTGTGTGCTATGTTTTGTTGTCTTGTTGTAATAATCATCAATTACAATGTGTGAAAATATGATAGAACAGAGAACATTAGGCATTAAACTCAGATACATATACCAAAATAAATGCTACTCCATTCATACTCTACATTCATCATTTTATCAGGACTTTATCAGGTAATTAGTGCATTTGCAAAACAGCTGCGTGTGTGCAAACAGGTAAGCAGTCAGGGGTGAGATTCAAGTGATCACCTGTACTCATATTGATGCTATTCTAGCCACATTGGCCCACCAATAAAAATACATACATGAACACAAACACACCCACACATATCTCTACAGCATGCAACTCCTCCCCCCCCCCCCCCCCCCCCCCTCTTTGCTCTTCTTCAATCAGCACTGCTGCAAAACAATGGCGGAATGTTCCGGCCTGTTGCCATTCCTCAGTGGCTATCTGATGAAGGAGAGCCAGGGATAATCCAGGCCGGCCTTATCAGTGGCAGGGATCCAATTTCCATATTCAGGCCCTGCTGGCTGATAAGAGCAGCTCCTGATAAATGTGTAGTGACGGAGTGATACCTGTGGTCTGAGGTTGATGAGAGCCTTATGAATGGCTAAAGCAGAAAGGAGATGAAGGGGGTGGGTAGGGGGTGGAGGCTGGACAGTAGCTTTCAGCAGGGCTGATAAAAGCAAGAAGGAATGGGTTGTGATTCATGTGCCTAAGTGGCCAAGGGTCACAGGCAGGCCCTCTCCACTGACTGCTCTTAAGAGAGGTCACCTCCACGACCATCTGTCACAAAGGCACACGCAGACGCAACGTTACACACTCGCTGTTAATGTTTGTATGCAGATGTGCACACGTATGTGTATGTATGTATGTATGTATTAAACAAAAGTGTACACGGCTAATTAGTATACAACTGCATACATACAGCTACATGCAAGCAACTGCACGTGTAAAGATGTATGGCACATTTCACAGTCTTTAAATACAGTTAATTCGATGCACAAGTGTGCCATTTCACAGTTCAGGGAGCTGGACACTGAACACTGGCTGGGTGGCACAGAGGGATCACTGACCACTTGAGGAGGACTAATGACCTCCATTTTTCAGCAGCCCCGTCCTTGGGGCCAGACAGTCAGACACAAATGCATTATTAATTGGGCTCTGTTTCACTATGTCCATTGCTCCTTTATCAGCATGTTGACTATCACCAGTCATCCCTC
The DNA here is from genome assembly GCF_949748355.1 of Melanostigma gelatinosum. Lineage (NCBI taxonomy): Eukaryota > Metazoa > Chordata > Actinopteri > Perciformes > Zoarcidae > Melanostigma > Melanostigma gelatinosum. The sequence continues at coordinate 25,302,704 of NC_136635.1, forward strand.
ATTTATTCGCTTCGAAAAGGCCCATTCTCATTGTAAGTGACACAACAAAATGTGCGCACAAAAACACAGTTTTAAGAATCACGTGATGTCTGAGTTCTGTTTGGAGTGCACTCATGTCAAAATCTGATCTGCCTGAAATTAGCTTATGAACCATGAGTGTGTACTCAAACAAATATTGTACATGTTTAGTTTTAGTATGTTGACTAGTTATAAAAAAATAGCAGGGCTACAAAAACTAGAATATATTCTGAACTGTTGTTCTTTCCAAAGGGATAATGATTGAAATAATAAATGCTTATCAAAATTATGAAAATGTGTAAAGATGAACAATTAAAAATCGAAACAAAAAATAATTTTAAAACTGTAAACATAAGAACAGAAATATATAAATACGTGGCTTTCAAATAAATTATCAAAAACTAAACCCATATTTGTTGATTATTTTAAGTGAAAATGGTAGTTGACCATGCATGTACATAGGTAAATATATATTTGTATATGAATATGTTTTATTCTATAATGCCTTATAAACACCATATCCACATATCACCAAGACTCAAACTATTGTGAATGAATGTGAATAAATATACAAAAATGCCTTTTTATTTCCTCCACAATAAACATGTTGGTGTTTGCGGAGTTGTTGATTTTGCTGTTGTTTTCTCCATGGGGACTGTTACAAAGGGACCCCTGTCTCTGGAGAAGACCTTCACCACAGGGAAGCCTTAAAAGCACATATTAAAAACACACTGTCTGTCTCCCTCCCATCTCCTCACATCCCCAGGCCCCACCACACACTGTAAACAGCTGGCGTCACTGATATTTTATTAATGATGTTCTTTAATAGTTTAATTACGTAGAATCACGTATTTGTGCATAATTTCACCCTGTTTAATTAAAAATAAAAAATCCCAACTGCCATTTATGTATACATAGAAATCTCTGCCCTCTGGCTGAGAGAAGTGTAATTGTGCGGGATTCTTGTAAGTAAGCATCGTACTATGAGGTGCTCTAAATGTGAGTCAGAGCAGTGAGCAGGTTTGCCTCGCATGCTTTTTGTTGTCAATCAGGCTTTGTTTGCTGATGAAAGCAGGGTGGTGCTGTGAGCCAAGCAACAGCGTACTCACACAATGTATCATGTTTGGTTTGATTATACCAGTCTTTCTTAGATTAAAACAAAAAAAAACATGCATCATCTCTTAAGCTTCATAACTTGTTCATTCTTGATTTGTACATGCTTCAGGGCAAAATTAAATTAAATTGATAGCTATCATGTGGAGGCCCTGTCGTCGAACAGTGCTTTCAATGAGCCATTACTGAAGATTACGAAGGAAGAAAACTTGGACAGCTTCATCCATGGTTCATCAAACACCCAAAGAGCTCTGGGCATAGGAGTGCCGTGTTTCACTGTGACCCACATGCCAAGATGGCAGGTCCACCTGGGACGTTCCTCTGTGTTTGCACTGTAACCTAATAAGAGCAGATCAGTGCTTAAACACAGGGCTTTATTTAGACAGCACAATGGTTAGTCAGCAGCAACATTATCTGACCTCATACATCTTATCATGCAAGGCACTCTGTCAACAGTGTTACTGGAAGAGGACAGCGCTAATGCTCGCACACATTAGCATCCCTCAACAGTTTCCAAGATGGCCGCCTGGATAGATATAGGGGGGGGGGGGAGTGCAGCTTGTCAGACACTGATGTTCCACCATGATGACAACGGGAGTAAATGAGGTTTCAGAGACCTCATCTAAGACAAAATCAATATGCTGCCTCCTCAGCGCAGGAGAGAATCTTTCTGCATTATCTGCTTTAAACTAACACGTGGGGGGAGCGAGCGAGAGAGAAAATGAGCAAAGATGCTCCTATTTTGGGGAGCAGGAAGATGTCTGTCTCCACCTCCCATCAACATTGTCTCTTGATCTCTAGCACCATCACATCAACACACACACACACAGAAATGATAGATAGGCTATATTTCTATCCAGCCCACCTGGTTTGTAGTATCACTGCACGGCCCAGACTGCTTTAAAAGTCAATTACCAAGCTAAATGACTTGAGGAATATCTCTCAAGAATGATGTTTCACACACTTTATCGATGGCAATAGCATTATAGCTGATTAGCGGAACCAAATGTGCTCTTTTTGTAATGCAACACACAGAAGGGTAACTGGATCGCTGTGTTGGCTCCAGCAGTCCCCGGACGAGCCCCGCTGGCGGCTAGACTGGAAACATCCCAGAAAGCCTCAGCCCTGAGAGGGGCTAATGTTTCAGCTGGGGCAAAGAGCTTGGAATGATAATGTTGATTCACTAAATAGTTGACTTCGAGGTCAACAGCTTTCACGCGCCACACAGACAATACAATCCTGCTTTGTAAATACACTAGATTTACTATTTATTGAATGGGGATCAAACTCGAGGAATACCCTGGTAATCTGACACTGACACTGGACTGTGGGCGATTTTCTGTCTCTCTGTCTGTCTCGTTCCCTTTTCCACTATGCACAGACCATCGGCTTGTTGACTAAGCCAGTAATCACGCTTTGCTACATTAACACATATTCCGTTGGCCAAACTCATTACAGTTTGGTGTGTAAGAACAAATGAGGTTGTGGATTCCTGGGCGCCTGTCTTTGTTAGGCCGGCCATCACTGGAAAAAAGCTGTTCCAGCAATCAGGGTTTCGGTGCATTGTTCAAGGACACCTCAACAGTTACACACATTTGGGCAGTAAAGCGTCACTGAGTGACACATTACAGTGGTTACTTTTTTCAGTGAATAATGTAGAATCCTTACTCTACTCACTACTAAATTCAGCTAGTAGTTGGACAGAGGGGCAGTGAGGGTACAGAGTTGTTCTGCCGTTAGGTAGTTGCAGAACCAAATCAACATCTGTGTAAAAGGGACAGCAGGCGTGACGGGACTGAAAGAACACACACACACACTAGACGTCAATGCTGTTACACGCTGTTGTTTGGTTCAGTCGAAAAAAATGACAGCGGATCTAATTTATGGTAGTATTGCAGAATCTCAATGTAAAAGGGGCTTTTGTTCAGTCGAGAGCATGATCCCAAACGTGTTGTCTTCGGCTGAGCTTGCTGATGAGGGTCAGTAATTATCCTATAGGCTGACCACTTAAACCATATTGTCTTATTTTTCCATTTTTTGGTTTAAATACAGAATGGAGGTTTTGGAAAGTCACAAGTTAAGTAGTCACTGTCACTATTTAAATATTTAATTCATTCATTCATCCAAAGAATACTCTTTTGGTTTGTTAATACTTAATTGAAGGTTATTTTTCATGCCTCATTCCGGAACAAAACTATTCAATTCCTGTTGTCATTGCAAGTACATTAGAAAAATCAACCACAAATTATTCAAAGAAATACTGCTCCAGTGGTGGAGGGATGATGAATAATTAACTGTAATTAAGACTATGTACACACGCATAATGAATTATTTAGGTTAGCATTGATGCATTAACCTACCCTCCATGTTCTTGGATGTGATCTATCAAAACGATGGTAGAGATTTAGGGCAGAAGTGGGTACAGGAGGGGCGTGTGGTAATGTGTGTGTGTGTGTAGTGTGAGCGAGGGTGAAGGTGAGAAAGGGGAAGACGGGGGGAGTGAGAGCAGGAGCCAGTTCTGCTATCAGACACCCTGCCTGGCATCAGTGGTGCTCCAGGGCATGCCTCAGCCTCTGCCCTGTTAGCATCCTACGCCATAGCTCTGCTCTAAGGATATACTCCTACTCAGCTCCTATCTCTACAGCGCTGGGACTACAATCCCTCGCAACAGTTTTGGCAAACATTTGAAGCTCCTCTTTTTTGGTGAGTGGTGAGTGTTGTGTGTGTGTGTGTGTGTGTGTGTTTGTGTGTGTGTGTGTGTGTGTGTGTGTGTTTTCTTCCTCCCTCGCACATAGTATCCTTCCTTTTCCAGTGCAATCTTCCAAAATCCAAAATCCCACTCCAAATAATAATTAAATAAAACAACAAGGCACAGGCCGCTGGGAACACACTCTTCACTCTTCAGATGGCTTGACATTAATAACAATATCTTTAATGCTAACACATTAGGGACTGCAATAATTAATGAATGAATAATCACCGATGTGAAAAGCGTTATCAATAATTGTGTGAATAATGCACATGCATAATGCATGACAGTTACCCCAAGGCAGAATCTGGCGTCTCTGCTCTTGTCCAGGACATGGGCACTACATGGTGGCGGAGACGGGCCTGATGAAATGATGGCACACACTACACTGCCTTTACATACGCTGGCCTTTCTTCTTGCAGCAGAGCTCAAGCTGACCATCTCACGTTCTGATGTGATCCCCCCCGGCAATATGCTCTGGCCTGGTTTACAATGGTTCTGCTTACAGCATAACTGGGAGTCAGCCTTGGAACCCAGGCTGGAAGTGGAGGGAGGGGTCGGGTATTAGCAACCCGCACCCCTGCTTCATCAGAGCTAATAAGGGAGGCTTGCACCAGGGTCTGTCATCTAGATTATGGCTCTTATCTCATGCCACCTGCATGGAGCAGCCTGCTATTCATATGCAGATCTGGCCATGGCAGGACTACGGTGTTTCCTGACTCTGTCACTTCTGATCGCACCTTGGGAGACCTTGTTGCAGATATTCGTTGGGATGTTTGCTATCCCATCTCATTTCTTAAAATGTCATCCTGACATGTGATCCTGACATCACAGCAGCATGGTGACGCACACAGTACACCAAAAGCAGAATTACCTTTTTATCAATTTTTACTACATGTAGTCTTTTCAATAACACGATGCATCACGCACTAAAAAGGAAGACAGTAATTAAACATGCAATAATACATTTATTGACCAATTGGGAGCATCGGAAAAAAGTCGTGAACACAACTCAGAAGTATCATCACCTTTACAGTTGATAAGGTAAACGTTAAACTGAGGTGAGCTGCAAATTCAGGTGATATTTTCTGTATATTCATTCTTATGAGCAACTTCCTTCAAATTGTCACATTGTTGTGATTTGCCACATTTACCAAGCAAAAACATAGATTATAGCTGCTTTATTGAATGTTCAACTACATGGATGAGCAATTAAATGGGGTGTGAGAAAGATTGTACACACCTTCATGTTATCGTCCTTCGGGCAGAAGTGATTATTAGTGACTGTGAAAGGTTAGACATGTTACGATGGGGTGCCAATAAAGACACAATGGAGAGCACCATGATGGATGGGTCCCATGAGAATGACTCAGCCAATCAATGCTTCTCATGAAAACAAACATGTAATTAAAACCAAAGCGTTGAATTCACCCTCATACTTTTGTTGGCTATTCATATGAATCCACCGCCTGAAAAAGAAGGCGAGACCATACAGCAATATGTAGGCTGGGATGACAGCAAAGTTGCAATGTATACAGTGTTGCTCTTGTCTTAGCATTGCACAGTACATTGTCTGGTTGTATTAGCTGGGCATGGTTGAAAAATGGGAGGCCTCCTCAGTGGACCACAGTGAGTGATCAAATTGGCTGTCACAGGGTGGGAGGGGGAGCATTATCTCCCTGAGACAGTGAGAAATGGAGGAGTGGGACATAGGGGGACACATTAATGAATAGGTGGGGCAAATTTTTTTTAAACATTTTTTCCAGCACTTTCCCCGGCCTGCCAAGGCCTCCCAGGTTTGTGCAATCTCTCAGTGTCAACATCTTTCTGTAAGGCTGATTCAATTAAGATTACGCCAGTTGCAGTGAGAGAGAGTGACAGGGGTCAGTTTGATTTTGCCGATTGGCTTTGTGCCTTTTGTTTTTTCAGCTCGGGTTACTGCTTTGCCTGCCACCCGTACCAGGAAGAGGATAAACAGCCGGTGCCCTGACCAGCTCTGCTGGAAAAAGACCACTTGGGTGCACCTATTTGATGTCACGTATAAATATATTACTCACCGTGGTATGATAGATTATGCTCCTGTGTGTGAATCATTTTCCTCTTTGCCTCTGTACATTTTACATGCAGCAATAGTGTTCATAAGCCTGTGTAGCATGGGTGTATGATTGTGTACATGTAATGCCTGAATAGCTCCAGCCATCTATGCTGTCTATTACAAGGTTGTAACGACAGCAGCTTTTTCAAAACATCCTTGTTTTGTTGAGTTCAACCATGTCAGGACATTGTAACTGAAAGCATGAAGATAGGTATTTGAACCCCCTGGCAACCGCACATGCCCCAGCCACTCCACCACAGATTATCAGGCCTCTTACACACACCAATTGTGGATTCTTCACCAATTAACTAGCACTTGATGACAAAACAGCGTTGAGCCCATTCAAGACACTCATCAGGGGGGATCTGACAATGTTCTACCTCAAGGGGTGAGTGTGTGTGTGAAGGGGTGGGGGGGTTTTGCTGCAGTATGCTGTTGCTTCAAAAAATAACCTTTATAGCCTCTAATAGACCCTAGGCCTGGAACTAACACAATACGTTGACCTCTGCTCCTCTGGGTCACCCTCCTCTGCCTGCGTTAACATTACGCCCAGATTTTACCCCACAGCTGCAGCTCATTACAATGCCCCATAAAAAACGTAGGCAGCCAAACGAGGGGTGCAAGCCACCATTAAAGAGGTGAAGGGGACGACTGTGGGGGCGAATGGAGAAGTGGGTAAAGAGGTGGAGGGGGAGGCGGGGTGAGTGAGAGGTGGAGAATGAAAACAGAAGCGTTAAGTCATTAGGGTCCATTGTTGCGCTCAAACGGCCGCCACACAAGCTCTCTGTGAATGGGAAATGGAGCTTAATGACCTGAAAAGGAACTTCAAAAGCCGCGACAATAGATGAGAGGGGGCGGCCCCACTCGAATGTCACTCTGCCACTTATTGCTTAGTTGGAGAATGGTTGGGCTGTTTAGATTGGTAATGTGATGAAAGTAAAACTAGCCTGGTGCTTCCTATGGAAATACACACCCCACCACCACACACACACACACACACACACACACCTCCCTTGGCCCATGGTTCTCTTTCAAATAAATAGTTGTGGGGGCAATTTATTCACAAATATCCATTCATTTGTAAGCATTGTTATGGTTTCACATTATTATTCAGTGCACTGTATTCAAATGTAGAAAGCGGCAGTGAGTGTGTGTACATTCTTCGATTATCTGTATCAACTAATATTTCTTGTATACTGTCATTGTAAGTCAGTCTGTGAGACTTAAATGAGCACAATGTAGATTATATCTGCTATATGTGTCATGTGATCCTCCATGCACTGCCTCTGTTTCTATGTTAGCATAACCAACAGTCTGTTAGCTGGTTTGTGTCAAGTTGGCTGAGTTGCAGCCATTTAGTTGGTGTGTGAACTTGAGGGTGACAACAATGGCTACCATTGCCAGGCTGGTGTTGGTAGAAGATAGGATCAGCTGGCATGCAGCTTCTGAGACTGTCAGTCACTCAGCACCATGTCTGCCACCACACTGCAGCTGCCAGCTAGCATAGCATACACACTCAGACTGCACCCTGCTGTTGTATCCAATGAGCCCCGAGCATCCACAGTTAAGTTGCACGACTGTATTGGACACGATATGCAAGCAGTGAAAGGATTGAGCTGATTGCCAGACCATGGTGGAGGATTCAACATGTAATACTTCATCATCACGAGCTGGAGGAACAGCTCAGGTTTAATACACATTAACAGTGGACATTAAAACACACAATTATGTAATTACAGTATTCAGAGTCGCACACATTTCCATTGATCATTCAAAAGCCATAACTAGGTACTACTTGTGATCATTCAGTACATTTAGCCTCTAATGCTGGGACAGACAAGTGAGCACTTTGCTTTTTGTCATTTTCTAGCACTGTTCTTGAGTTATACAAATTCAGAGCTATACAGTTCAAAGCCCATCCATAATAATACACATAATAGTTCCACTGTGAAATTGTTGGGCTAATAAACGTAATAAAAACAACATTTTGTATGATCTCACATGCAGAATGTTGGGTTTGTGAACGACAACAACAACAAAAAAGCCCCAAAGTTAGTTTCATTTGGGTAGCCATGGGCCAAGTTTTTGACTCATCCACTGCCCCAAATACACTGTTTGCAACCAGCCATCAGTTGTGTCACAGGATGTAATTTGCTTAGCTTCCTTTACTGTATTTACATATAGTCCTGCTAGCTACTAAATATCTTTGTTTACTTCTTGTTTTAAAGGCAACTTTTGAGTTGCATCTGCTCCGAATGTGACTCACAAGCTCTTTGATCTGACATAGATGCCATTTAATGAAGATAGCTGGAGCCGCATCGAGTATACTTGTATTTGCCTGCAGCAACTTGTTTGTCGTGGCCTGCTCTTTGAACTTATTTTAAACTGTGCCACTTTAACAGGGCTCCGCCTCTTGACTCACACGTTGAACAGTCCAAATCACAACACTGCAGGCGTTGGTTCTGCCGACTTCTTTGGCAGATTTATTCAAACTTTAAACAAAATTAACAAAACATTGTCAAATCCAACACAAGGCAATGACTGTACCAAAGCCCGCTTCTACACACGTGTCCTACATGCTAAAGACAGTTGTACCTCTGCTATCACATCTGATCATCATCTGTTTTAACACCAACAGATTCAAAAAATAATTGTTTCATAAGTCAAAAGAAAAGATTTACAGACCTCAATACATTTGATAATTGTGAGATTATAATTTGCATCAACACAAACAAATGGCCTTGCTCATGAACGCCTTTTTTGAGAGACAGGGGAATATGTGTCTAATTTACCAATCATGCCTCTTCAACTTCTATCCCAATCTCGTAAGAGTAACATGGATGGTAACATCCATACACAGCAAACAAATCCCACATATAGCCAATTGTCCATTTTATAAATGGATCATATCCAGCGGCAGGCAGCATGAAAATATAGTGCCCAGTAGAGGAGCGACCAGAAAATGAGAACCCAATATCTATGACGATCAAATATCCAAAATATCCACAAGTCTCCCTGTTAACATCCACGCCACAGGGATACTGACATACCGTCAAGCAGAGCTGCCAAGAGGCTGCAGTCTGTCCTGAGTCAATTGGACATATGCACACACGCATTTATGCTCAATCTAAATGTGCATGTACCCATATTTGTACACCAAAACCTTTCATAGCACTGCCACAAACAATACAAATTGTTCTATTTACTTTGTGTTGACCACAAGCATACAATTCCTATCTGTCCCACACTTTTACTGTTGGTTTTTGAAATCATGCACCCCAGTATATCATACAATAGAAAAGCTCAGCTGAGATGCTCCGTTTAAGCCAGATGTCAGTGAAAAAAATTGTTTATTATAAAGAGTATATGTATATCTCCCCTTGATACATGGACTGTTGCATTTTCAGAATTGGCAAGCAACTAATGTGTCTTTAAGAGTCCTCCCTGTACGCGTGTTGTGAATGTTTCTGCATGTGTGTGATTGTTGTGTCGATGAAGACAGACAGGGGGACTATGGGCAGAATATGTTTTGTTTTTCTGTTGTCTGCAATTTTTTTGGCACAGCTGGCTGATCCGCCTTGCTGGCAAGTGTAGGGACTCTAGCCCATAGTGGGTATGAAGTGTTTCAAAGATCTGGAACAAAGCAAACCAGTAAAACGGCAATGGGAACAATCAGATATTATGGGGATTTTATCAGTGCTCTGTGCAGGTTCATTATGGATACTTGATTTTGGCTTTAGGCTAGCAACCAACGATGCACAGCAGGACGCTACTGTGGAAGGACAACTTCACTGAATGCTGAGCCTTCATTTCTCCAATGAGATTTATCACACATTTAATTTCCCGAAACCAAACTGCAGCCGATCTTTCCTTGAGATTTGGCATTGATTGGACAGCCTGTACTCCTCCCTCCCCCTCACTGATGCTGTCAGTATTAAGAAAAGGCCTCACCACTAATTACACCCTCCCAGTCTAATAGAGGCACCCTGTTAAACAAACAATTGATCCCCACTTAACACATGTACCCACGTTAGTAAAACACAATTTGCCAATTTGCCAAAGGCAACACAGACAGGAGAGGGAAAAAGAGAGGGAGGAAAGAGAGAAACGGGGAGCAAAAAAGGGAACCACTGGGGGCTCCTGCTATCAGAGGAGGAGGGATGATGCTGATGCAGGGGTGGTGGGGAAAGATGGAGTGGAAGGGTGGAGAGAGAGAGGAAGAGGGAGAGAGATGAAGATACATTGTCCACAGCTCTGGTTCTTGGCTGGATCCCAGAGATGTTCGATGGTGACTCTTTCATCACTGCTAATTTGACTGCTTGAAAACTTCAAAGGACAATAAAGACTTCTAATGTCAGATAAGTCTGTGTGTATCTGCTTCCATGTGTCTTAGTCTTTGTACAGGCCAATATATAGTCTATCAGAAGTGTGGTTCAAACAGTGTTAAGTGGTAAATAGATCCTTTCAGATGTTGAAATGAGGGGAGTTTATCCAATTTCTATAGCTTTCAACACCTCCAACAGCTACGCCTGTTTCTGAAACAACCCAACAATTTGAGGTTCACAACATTCATGTCTACAGCAAATTAAGAGCGATTTTTTTTATTCTATACGAGGGATCTGGGGTTCTAATACAACTGGAATTTAATCCTGAGATTACATACATATTCTAAAAGCATGTATGAGTGCACTAAGGATGCTTCGGTCACATTTATAAGTGGCCATGTATTCACATAATGAGTGCAAATACATGCCTGACAACACTGATGGCAAGCTTTGTCAACTTTGTATGCATGTAGCATGAAACTCAATTCAATTTGCCAATGCCAAACAATTGCAAAAAGGTTTGTTTTAGCTGTTTGACTGAATGCGGATGAGTTTTTGTCGTCTGTTTAGAAGTGTCTGTTTCCCGCAAAATTACACGGCTATGAATAGGCAAGTGGAAGTGGTCACTTCAGATGCATTTGAGACATAATCGCTGCAAAGTATAAAAAGCAATCCATCCCAAATACGTTTAAACTGGACCTAAATACATGACAGTGGGTCTGAACAAATCATTTATGTTTCTACATAGCTGTGTGTCTGCTTGTCAGTTAGTGTGAGCAGGCTTGCAGCAGGGGGAATGAAGGGTCTAAGCGAAGCAAACAGATTGCCTCGTTTGCCTTTTTGAACTGCCCAGCACGATTGGTGAACAGGAGGGGAACAACAAAAGGTGTTAATGGCTTTATGGAGGCCCCATGCTGTCAGATAGGCCATTATCTTCCTGATTCACTGCAGAATGGATAATAGCTCTGATCAGTTGCCCTCTTTATCTCTAGGGCCAAAGACCTGAAAGCTGGGTTAACATATCACTTGAGCCATAAAACAGCTTCCAGTAAATATTGTCAGTAAATAAAAATCAGTGGTAACACATTGAATTTAAAAAACAATTGAGATTGAAGACACTATTTGCTTAATTTAGTCACAATTGTTTCCAGTTTATATGTACAAATTATAAAGTAATGGTATTGTATTTTTAAGCTGTTAGACAATTGTAAACATTGGCCCATAAAATACCATAAAGATTGGTCGTGGCCTCAACCACTTAAATAAACATGACACGGTGGACAAGTACATATGTGTGTGTATGTGATCTGTGTAATTTGAACAAGTGTTTGGTGTTATATTTTTCTTTACACAAGTATTTTATGTTGTTTTACTGCAATGCAAACTTTTGTTACCTGTGTGTGTGTGTGTTAAGAGTTATCTGTCATTCCTTTGTCAGATGTGTGTTTGTTTGTGTGGTGTTTGCCAGCCTGATAAGCTTTGCACATAATGTTTGCATGTGTGTGTCCATGAGCGATGGGTAGGGCAGCGTTGTAAACTTATCAGCTGGTGATGACTTTCCACACAGCTCTAAGACAACTTAAGCCCTCTCTAATTACAGCACATCTGTTGCAGCAGCGAGGTATTCTTGCCTTGTGGTTTAACAAATACTTTCGCATTCAGAGGAGTACATACCTAATGAGCCTCACAGCCCAGGGCAACTCACGTCTCCCCACTAAGATCAAAACACCTAACCTCCATGCAACACACAACACAGACGCACACACCTCCACATGAAAAACAAAACGTGACCACAGAGGAGCAATGACATGCGCAAAAGTCGAAAAAACACAATTCACAGCCACAGAAACGCACCCAAACACACACAGGCACAAACACATAAAAACACCACAGCAACCTGTTTTTCAAAAAGCGACAAGAACAAGTGACTCGAATGAAAGGAGCCAAACTATGAGCGGGTACGTGTTTACACTCTCTGACAACATTCGGAAGGTGTTATCAAGGTGGAAATCAAACAACCCGTCTGCTCTCATTATTACCTGCCCTAAATAAAAAGAAGTTGTCTTTGCAACCTAGGGGATGTAATAGGTTGAAGAAAATCACATCAAGAAGCAGATGAAGAATACACCCACAAGGATATCTGGCAGTCAGTGTAAATGTGCTGAGGTTGCGCTATAATAACCCGGTAAGCTGGCTGTAATGATTGTTGGGGAGACAGGGGATAAAAGTGCTTGTCTCAAACTGCTGCAGTCACTCACAACAGGTGCTAGTAGCACAGGCTACAGTCCCTGCTGACTAAATCAAACTAAGACTGAGGGGTGGAGGCATTTTTGACTCCATTACATCACTGGATGGAAAACCATGAGAGGATATTGCAACCTACAAAACGTCAGTCAGGAGCACATCTGCACATGGGACTAATAAAAGATAATGAGACATCATCGCCACTAAGACAACATGGCACATATACAAAAAGAAAACTGAGCCCAGCTCATCTCCTCAAATGGGAAACTAGTGTCTTTTATCAAACAAATTGTCCAAAAAAAGCCTCAAATTGTTTTCCCAGCAATGTTTATCTTACGGCTTTAGTCAATCGCTGCCGCTGGATCTGGAGTTGGGCATGACATAGGTTTAGCATATGGTTCACTGCAATGCTGAGGCTTAACTCCAGCTTGTGGTTTCTGACTGTCAACCTCCTTGGCTTAGTCTCCATTTTCCAGAGACATTCCAAATGTCATTATGAGATATATTGCTTAAAAAGTCATACACACACGTGCATACACAATCTCTCGAACACATCCTGAATCTCACACACTAGTACACACAATTGCACACTTACAGGCACGCATCCTTGCCCATAAGCAGACACACGTGTTTCCTGTCTGTATCCGCCTTAACACCATGTGTCTTCCGTGCAGCTTGTCTTCCTCCTCCTTCTACAGCCAACTGCTGCACTAATATGGCTGCACCCCCTAAAGATACAATATACGCTTATTGGCCATTCACTCTATTAGTGACAAAAGGTCACACTGTGAAAATATTAAACTTATGAAGGAGCTGCACTCTCTCCGCACCCAAATATGCGGAGAAAGCACAAAAAAGGTGTTGTGTCCTCTGTGTATGATTATATCTTCTTCCTTCATCCTTCGAGCAGTGACCCAAAGGCCACTATTTTATTGCTCTCAGATGCTGGCTGCCTCACAATGTACAAAAGAGCCCGTTATTCCAGACCAATATTAAAGCTGGCCTTCGCATGCAGCATTATCCACATGACACGCACATACACTAGCACACACACACACACACACATGGACACATAAAACTATGTGTTGTGTGTGCCTGTCTTTCAGGTGCGGATGCCTGTAAGCAGCAAAGCCTGGATACTTATAGGGAGAGCTGTGGCCTCTTTATCCTGTCAAAGGTTATGACAGACTGACAGAGAAACTGCTGTGTCCACCTCCTGTGTTCAAAACCATTATACTTGCCATGAAAGAGTGCTTTCAATCGAATCAAGTGTCTGTTTGAGCACAGGGAGGCATACAGCACCGTCACATGTTGAATGCATTAGCCAAGCATCAATGAGTGGGTGAGGAGGTTGGCAAGGATATGAGAGTGTTGATGCTTAAAGTGTGAAAACTGAGTGTATATCTGCATATCGGTGCATGACTGAGTGTGTGTGAAGAGCACTCTTGACATATACTGTAGTGCATGTGCCTGCATGTGTGAGCCGGTTACATGTGTGCCTGTGTGCATGTGTGTTTGTGCGTATGTGTCAGTTTGTGTGTGAGCATTTTGTGAGAGTTTGTGCGCGCGTGTGGAGTTACAGCTATCAAATACTTTTAAAAGCTTGATTTCCCTTGGGAAATGACAGGGGTCATCTCATCGGCGAGGGATGAAAACAACATTTGCATCCAATTGGTCACACCCACGACATTAAAGTTTTAGCCAGACAAAAACATGTCAAAGAAATTTACATCGCTGCGCTGACAGCCCTACAGACTTGCGGACACAGCCCATTGCCACTTCCAATTATCAAGGCTACTTTTATTGTGTGTGAACTCCATATTCCCCATTACCAATAAAAACATGACGGGGAGGGGATATTTTTTCTTTGTCACAGGCATTATCATCCACTCCATCCGTTGAGTGTGTATCAAGCTGCCAATCAGAATTAGGGAGTGGGCTAGCAGACGTGAGATGATTCGCCTGGCTCAGCCCCCCATGCATGGATTTAAATAATAAAAGAGAGATTTCTCTCAAGGCCCTGAGCGCCGTGCCAATAAGAGAGCAGGGAAAATGGGAAAATGGCCGTGTGCAATGAGAAATAACTGCAAATTGAGGGTATAATGAACATCTTTAATATTTCATTTCTCTGGATGAAAATATCTATAGTGGGCGGCCTTTTTTCATTTGCTCACCATTTGGTGGAATTAGGCTTTTTTTTTTTTTATCTCAGAAACCATAGAAGAATTTCAACCAGCTGCTGATGCCGGGAGACAGGAGTATACTAGTGGTATAAAGACAGTAATCATTTACAATTACGCAACACACAGTTCCTTCATCGCAAGCTGTCTTTCCATCTCATCTACAGCAGATCAAGAGCTCATATGAGTGTTGGCCTGATGATAAGAGATTTCCCCCTTCACTGCGATTGGTGGGCAATGCAAGGATATTCTCTATATGGTGCAGTGCGGTAATCGCCACCATTTATGCGATACTTAATGGCACATATTACCCCTTCAAAGTAAAGCTCTTCCTATTACCTTTCCTGTCTGGTCTGTGCCTGGCATATATCCTTTCTGAATATACATCATCATCACATTTTTCACATGAGGTATTCCACACACAGAATGTGACTTTTAAAGCTGGAGCCATCTCGCTATTTAACTGTCAGCATGATTAGCAACAACTCAGGAGAGGTTTTATAAGAATGATATAGGTTTCATGTCTCCTTCTGCTAAAGGAAACCGATTAATATGTGGTCAAGTGCATTTTGTCTGC
Source organism: Melanostigma gelatinosum (assembly GCF_949748355.1). Lineage (NCBI taxonomy): Eukaryota > Metazoa > Chordata > Actinopteri > Perciformes > Zoarcidae > Melanostigma > Melanostigma gelatinosum. Next base: position 25,318,005 of record NC_136635.1, read on the forward strand.
GTTTTATAGAACCGAAATTGCGTGAAATCTTCTTTTAGACATTACAATACTGTAAGCTCTCACGTCGTATTTCTCATACGACCAAGAGCGCTACTTTTTTTGTTAAAAAAGTTTCAAGTTCAGAGACTTTTCCATCTGCCGAAAATCAGAGTAAATGCCCACAAATATGTATCCTAAGTGAAACCAGGTTGGTTGGGTTGTTTATCTTGCCTTTAGTTCACTTCTTATTTTGACTGGAGGACTTCAACCAGTGCCAGGACGACTGGCTTGACATTTCAAGGGATTTACCCAGCCAGTCCATATTATTTACCCCCATGGATAAATACACTTGATAGCTTTCTCTTTTTTTTTTAATACATATTATGCTCACTGCTCTGTTAAATACACCTCTCTGAAATCTCTTTCAATGAATGTCAGGAACACATTTTGGGCTTTTTTTTGTAATGGACCACGCAAGTGTGATTAAAAAAATCAAAGTATAATTTGTTTATTTGCGTGATTGGTATTATTAGGACTATTTAGTCAGAGTTTCTTATTAAGGGTGAACATAGTTGATGCTCCATTTAATCTTCAGGGGCCGTAACGCTGGAAACAATTGTTTGTCTTCAAACCCTAACAAATGTCTTTTCTGGTTTTCTGGCAGAGTTTTCCAAGTTATTGGGATAGAAAGACTCTATGGCATCATGGGAAGCAACACTGTTGTCAATAATACATATAAGTGAGATGCAGCTCTCTAATATTAGAATCTGTCCAATTGCTGTCTTGACACCATGCTAATAAAGTCGTCAGAATAGAGGTACCAGCAACATTAATTGCCTTACATGAATAATAATTATGATGATGGTAATGATGATGTCTGTCTGTTGTGAGCGAACATGGATGAGTATTACTTGGTATTAAGGTATTGCGTTCATTAGACTTCCCGAGTAGATGCATTGGGCTTTATGCTTTTACTATGAATCAGCTTCAAAGGAAAACTCTCAGACTGAATTTGGTGGAATGAGGTCAAGATGCACACCATTAATTCAACAGCTCCAAAAACACAAACTAGAACACAGCGACCAATGGGATCGAGCAGTTAAAAATTCATCTTCGCTTGTCCTGAATTTGTGTACTGGTGATTACCGACTTTTTTTGCATTACTTTTAATCTGCCGTTGAGTTATAAATTATTCATATCAGCATTTCAAATATTAAACGCATGTATTAATTAAATTTATCATCTGCAAAAACAAGGGGCAAAAACAAAACTGCAAACTCTCACAAATCTTCAGTTGTGCTTGAGTCAGTCTCGGGAGAAGACAAAAGACTTTATACTATAAATTCAAAGTTGTTATGCAAGCATTTATGAGATGAATATGGTGAGATTAAAGCCATGGCATTTCATTTGGAATTGATTCAGCATAATAGTTGTAATTCATGAGATGAAAAGACAATAGCATATGGAAAAGCTAAGAGCACTCCTGCCTGGTGAGTTTGTGCCACAAAACCTTCTGGAAAATAATCTGTCCTGATATATCTACAGTTGTTTGCTTATGAAGTAAAGGGGTATCAGCTAAGGGCCAGATATATGCTTTGCTTTTTTATCTTATCCCAAACCTGCCAGGTTAGGGAGGAGTCAGGTGTCAGCTCATCTCTACACTGTGGAGATGGAGGACAGAGAGCCAGGCTAACCTCTCTGCTGAGGGTTCGTCAGTTAGCGCGCTGTATTCAATGGCGTCAGTTGTGTGGAGATTGTCTGTGTGAGGTAGAAACACCTCCACCTCCGAGGCCCCTTCTCCTGTTGTGTTTCTCTGTGATCTTGCAGTCATGTATGTGATTGGATTTTGGTTTAACAAAAACCTGAAATTACACACCTATTGTGTTTCAGCTAAGCCCGCTTTCACTGCGATAGGGGCTGGCTCTGCACGGCTCTCTTGGCTGCCGACTTTTAGGATCCCGCCCCTTGTCCCTTCTAGGTTGTTGAAGGAGAAGGATAACAGGATTAGGTCAGGGCTTCTGGGAAGCATCGATTGCCATATTCGGCGAGCTGGTAAAAAAAGAAGCTGCGACATGGGTCACTAGCTACGAGGTGAGATGGGCTCAGCCTTTACCCTGTGTGAGGAAAGATGTCACCTTGGCAGTGCAAGGTGACAATATTTTGGAGACAGGGGAGAAGAGCTACTCACCATCCTCTAAACCACACTCAGGGACCCTGACACTGCACCATCTGTGACACTACCCCCGGTCCCCTCAGGCTATGCTTATGCTCATCACAGAGATGCTGATAACACAGGGTGTGACTAACACGCCATACAAATCTCCACATCCCAGGCACAGAGAGAAACAGAAAGAGGGGGACACACTTGCACACACACACACACACACACACACAAACACACTTAGACATAGTCTACATCCACTATCACAACCAGTCGTCAGGAGGCAGGTTGCTCTCAGCTATGAGGGGCGTGTGGAAGTGGGTCTATGATGAGTGGGTGGACCCAGACGGGGTAATGACAGGGTAGGACTATGTATGTCGAGTTGTTTGTAATTAAATTTGAAACTGACAGTCCTTTCATACAAATGTGCTGTGGGGGTGAAAGGTAAGTGGGAGAGGCCGAGAGCTTTGCCAAGCTGGATCTTAATGGGGCCAGAGTATCATATTTGTTACAGATCTCTAGAGGGGAGAATTCAAAACCCCGCAACCCCGTCTACTTTAAGACTCTGTGAGGGTTGTCATTCTCTATCACGAAGAAGTGTTAATGATGTAGAAAGATCAACTTATATAAATGATAAAATATTAAATATATTCATCTTATTTTTGATGGTAGAGCCAAGTAGTTTTGCTTTTATTTCGATGGGGTTTCAGATAATATCTGTGTGTGAGATTTGTCACTCTGCAATGGAACTAAATTCATTATTGTTTGTGGTGCTTAAAACTTAAAAAAAAGTTAGAAAATCCTTTTTCACTTACAAGCTTTGAGCTTATTATCTTTTTTCAGAGCCGAGACATTTGTTTCGTAAAGGTTCCAATAAAAATATCTGCTGAATTTCTAAATATGCATTTTTTCCAATGCTGCAAGACATCAAATTAAACCTAAACGATCTGCAACACTATGCCATGAGAGTTAAAGGAGAACTATCTACTTACTAACATTTGTAATCAAAAGAAAAACCTTGCACTGGTTCAGAGGTGATTTTGAGTGCTCAGGGCTTTGTTACATTTCTCAGGAAACATTGTATCAACTTCAGACAGCCTCTGATGAGGACAGTGGACCACAGAGTGCATAATACAGATGCACGCTGTCCTTTCTTCATAATTGTTGGCCTGGGGCTGTTAAAAGAAAATGAGGGTGGAGCTCAGGAAATAACAGCTGACCCTCTCTGCTTTCCCCTTCCCGTTTTATTCACTCACACTATACAGGCCTGTAATACCACATGGGACACACAAGCCTGTGTGTGTGTGTGTGTGTGTGTGTGTGTGTGTGTGTGTGTGTGTGTGTGTGTGTGTGTGTGTGTGTGTGTCTGTGCTTTACCTGACCACTACATACAGGAGGTTTTCTTGTGCCCCTGATCCTTGTTCACTAAACTGTCTGTACGATACACCTCTGAAGCACACACAGTCACAACAACACACAGACTGCCCACCTGGCTGTGTTTCCCCTTCCTTAGCATCATAGCAGTTCCTCATTATGAAGACACAATGGGAAGCAGCAGCGTCTGCCTGGGCCAATAGCGCTGAACATAAATAATGCAAGGTCAATGTCTCTCCTTTCTCTCCTTTTTCCCCAGGGGAGGGGGTGGGATCTAAAGCTCTGACACACCAGCAGGTCTCTTTCAGCCCATTTATAAGCTCTCTGTCCTCTCAACTTCCTCTCTTCTTCTTCACATCTCTCCTCTCTGCTTCTTACTTTTCTATTCATCTCCCTTGTCTCTTTGTTTGTGTTGCCTCTCTTCATCTCTTACTTTGCCTTTTCTTTTCGTTTACCTTTTGCACCCTGTTGTCCTCTCTTCCCCTGTTATCATCTGTGCTCCATATCTCGCTCTCTTATTCTCCATCCTTGTCCTCTTTCCTCCCCTTGTCCCTTTACCCCACCACTTCCCATATTCCCATTGTCTTCTCCTCATACACTCCTTCATCGTTACGCCTCCATTGCTACCTTTTCACCTCCCACTGTCATTCACTCTCTTTTCACTTTCTCTTCTTCTCCCTTCTCAAATACGCCATCTTTGCTTCAGTCCAAATGTTTCTCTCTTTTGATTACTCTTTGCTCTCCTTGTTTTCAGAGAAGTACATCTTGGAAAGTGGAGGGGAAGGAGGGGAGAAGCGGAGGGGGGGGGGGTGAAAACAAGGCTCCCTAGAGCCAGAGGGACAGCTTATCCTTATCAGGCTTCAACCTGCTTATTAGATCCTCCAGGACACGCCACGCTCTTCACTTAAACAACACCTCCTACCCCCTCTTCCAGCTCTCTCTCCTCTCTATTCTTTCTTTCTCCCTCCATCTAAGGCTTTTCATACTGCATCTCACAGCAGAGCTGGAGGAGTGGGAGGTTTAGTCACATAGATAGGAGATGGAAATGGGGCCTTGGCCTGGAACAGTGCTGTCACATTGTTTGAGTATTGTTTATAAAATCAGAGTCTTGAAGTGAACGTGTGAAACTCTAGCTATCACCACAGCAATCCGTTTGAGTCATTGCAACGCTATCACAGGTCTACCTCTTTCACTTAGTGGCTCTATCTGCCTCACAATGTACGTGAGTGTTTATAGGATGGAGAGTTGGAAGGGAAAAAATATGAAGGAAAAGTCAGTGCATGGTCTCCCAGAAGTCATTTTCGTCTTCTTCTCCCGCACCGCAGGTCAAAGACAGTCAGGCCAGGAAGCCCCATCCTGCCCCTGAACCATCTGCCGTGCCCCAGGAGCTGCCAGGATGTACCCCCACGGAGCCTGTGAGGCAGCAGCCCTGCTTATCCCCCCAACCCGCCCTGCATCCAGCACCCAGTCGCAGGAAGCAACAGCCTGTCAGAGGGGATCTGTGCTTTAGAAAGGCAAAGACCGGGAAGCTCTCTACGCTGTATGTGCACCTCACATGCTCACACACGGAAAAAAAACACACATCCACAAGCACAAACATCTGATATTGTCCTGGTAACAGATATCTGGAGATATCGTAATGATGGTTACACCAGTCAGCATCCGTGCTCAGCTAATTAATGGCAAATGTAATTTTTGCACCAACGTGAAAGCCAAGTGAGAGAACTGCTTATCTGGATATATGCGTGGGTCCGTGCCATCCAGAGGCAAGAATAGATGAGAGGCACATGGCGAGTGTCTCTTGGAGTAACTGTAGGCCAGCCCTCATGCTGCCTGCCCTCAAACCCATAGAGACTTAGTTGAATGCCAGACCTCCATGTGGAGTCTTAAGATAGACCCACTCGGGCAGCAACAGCACAGAGTATCATATCTCTAAGATCCTTACCAAAGACAAGACCCCAACAAAGCGCCCTTGCAGAGATTTATACCACTCAAAGTAGAGGGGCCTGACTGTGGACATACACTTGCACGCCATCCGATTAGTCAACATCCATCATATCCTGACGAGGGGGACTCCCTCTGAAAATAAATGTATATTTAGGAGCCTCGCTGTGAGGAAGGGGGGGTGTGGGATCTTGTTACGACAGCCACTCCAGAGGCTAAAATGAATGGCTCTTAGGCCATCACTGGAGTGACACCCAAGCCCTCGGAGAATCATCAGCAAGCAGCAGTGGAGAATTCCACAGCTCGCCGCCACGTCCACACCAATTCACACTGCCATGTCGAAGGCGTCTTAACAGCTGTCACTCACAGTGCAAGGCATGATGGGAGGTGTGGGCATCCACACATGCTAATTTGTGCTAACAATATAGCATCATGATGACCAAGTGGTTTTGACAGAATCTTTGTCATATTGCAACGCTGCAACGTGAAGATGGCAATGATGATGACCATTAATTATTATAATTATGCCTTTTGTCTCATCACTTAGAAGGGAAACATACTGAATGTGCAATGTGCTCCAACAATTGTAGTCTCTGACAGAACTATTTTCAAACAACTCCGAGTGTACAGGAAATTCTGGTCTTTTCAATAAACTACTTTGCAATCCTCTGAGTCAATCTTTTCTGAAAGTTGATCTTTTAAGTCGGACCAAGAGTTGAAACAAAACAATTGTTGTAATTTGAACAGTACTTTTTAATATAAAGAAGTCTACACAATGTTTTGTGTCCCCACACAAGCCAGTAGTGTGTTGGGAAATGCAGGTTGAATTTGGGTCCTTAGTGGAAACAAGGTCTGGTGGGATTTCACTCTATTGATCACAAAGGAACCACACCCCAAGGTGAGCCAAGATAACACTTAAATTCAATAACCTCACCCCCCACCAAACACACACACACACACACATATATATATATATATGTGTATATATATATATATGTATAATGTCTCTCTGTAGCGCTCTCTTTCATTCACACACACATTCACACACACATACACACACACTCATGGCTCTGTGCAATAGACTCACACCATCAGATAGTGTTAAATGAGGAACTAATGACAGCTGACAGGAGACAGACCAATTAAACCTCATCAATTCCTGCCTTCTCTTTCTGAGCTGCCAGCAAACACCCCAATCAACAACTTGATCAGTCAGAAGGTGACACTGCAACGAAATGGCCACACCAAATCACAGTCGCAGACGTATAGCCCGCCCTCTGCCTGTACAGGGGGGGGGGGGGGGGGGGGCTTCATCCTTTGGTGTCTGTTAATTAACCTGGTCGTATGTGTCATCTAGGTCCACTAGTCAGTTGAGTCTTGAGTAGACTAGCTTTTAGGGGTGCAACTGAATAAATATTTTCCTACACAAAAAACTATTTAGTAATTACATACAAATATTTAAAAAATATCTAAATGTAAAAAAAAATAAAAAATGTAATCTGACAAAGAGCCCCATCATTATAGCATATTGATAGTGACCCTCCAAATCCAATGTCAGAAAGCTTCGTTTGGAGCATAACTGTGCCCTAAATCCTTGTGTGTCTACATTTATAACAGTGCTGCAAGGGGAGCAGTTTAGGGCCCTCTCTGCCTCCTCGTATTTTAGTGTACGGTGCACTGTTTTTGGTGTCTGTTAAGATTTCAAACTCATGGATGCATTCGTCAAACTAGACTTCCTGAAATGTATTGCATCTCCATACCTTGTACCTGTACTAACATCTTCACATTGTAGTAGTTCTTTGCGTTTTTGTGTCTGAATGCCGGCTTCACTGGCAAAAATAGCTTTTTAACAATCTATTTTAATAATGAAGTTAGTCTAATTCATGCACACTGTCTCACATCATCTGTTTCAAACACATGATGTGAGACAGTGTTTCTAAAATCCAAACAAACCAAGAGCATATCGCATGTTTCCTTAGCAAAATCTCTTGTTTATCCTGCACCCCAAATTGTATTCCTAAACACACACACACATAAACGGTGGCCCTACTGTACACCAAACTGTGTTTGATGACCTCACTCGTGACAAATGGGCCTCCAAAGGACAATAAATTTGGATCTTTTGATCACAACATATGGGCTTCGAGCTGTCACAACTTTGACCACAAAAGTGAGCACCAGATACATCCACAGCCCCTTGAGGTGTATCCGGCATATTTCTCCTCCCGCATTGGAAATCAATGATCAGCAAATTATTTATGGGAAATATACGCTGTGTTGAATTACTGTCGCTGGAGACCATGGGGATTTATACAGGAGCCTGACCACACAAATCATGCATAGCCAGCACCTGCAAAGTGACAGGTGACTCACTCTGAGGCGTAGCAGATATGGATGTATGCGTCCGTGTGTGGTTGTCTGTGTATATGGAAATGCAACTTCCATTTATAACTTAATTTCCTCTCCAAGGTCTAAACAATAACGAAAAAAGCTTGAGCAAACTCTTTCACAATAGCCCTTTGTTTTACATAAACTCTCCTGTGGCCACCGCAGCTCCCTGAAAGATGTGTTATCTTTCTCTGTTGACCCACTTAGGCCGCTGTTGATATATGTATTGATTGTATCTGCTGTGGCTGTCACAACAGAGGGTCACGATAAGAAGGGATGGAATTGGCCAAAGTAGCACATACAGTATTGTAGCCTGGAAATGAATACATACGATGAACAGCACTTCCCTTACATGTTGTTAAAGTTGGAATCGGGTCAGGGAAAACTTTTAAAGGGCAACAATAGGCAGAAATACAGAAACCACATTACAAAACGTTCAGATATTAGGTGAGAACATTTTGTGATATACAAAGGAGCATGGGCCAAAGGGCAAAGAGGCCTGCACAAGCTGATTTACGACTGGCAAGGTTGAGGGCGCAGGATGCCCTGCTCCTGTGATCACAGTTTCCGTGTTGTTGTCCGTTTTTTTCCCCCTGTTGGGATGCTTCCACTCCACAGGCCAAAGTTGACAGATCCATATACTTTCCCCTTCTCCTTTCAGCTGGTTCCCATCCACCCCCTACTTCGCTTGGAACTACATTTATCATGTTCTCACATTATAAATCACTCCGGCTAAAGTGGGTCTGATAACTGTAGCATCACTGTCAAATGGCTGCTCCCCTAATCTGCCTTCAGACAGCCCCACAGGCCGTCAGACCACCATGAATGTCCCCACTCTCCCTTAACAGGGTACCACCGGGATACAGCGGGAACATTTGCGTGGCTACTCCTCCAGCTTTTTGCATAACTTGCTCACAGATTTGACAGTCACGTCACACAGAAAAATATGAACAGAGAGCCCTCAAAGGCCCCACAGGCCCCTGACAGGGTGTTACATTGTCAAAACAGAGTTTCAGCTGCTACACAATCATCATTTCCAATTTCCTTCAGTCAGTCAAGATTGAAGAGAAACTGTGGAAACACAACAATTACCCTTCCCATTGTGGGAAATCTGTGTGACAAGCACATGGATATGTTTGTTTAAACCTGCCTGGAAAATCAATGTTTCTTCAACTGACTTGAGTTGCAAAAGGGAAAAGGACATTTTGACATTACTTTACTAATTTACAGCAGACTGGTAGTGTGACTGCAAAATAATCTAATAATAAATATGGTAATGAAAGCTTTGCAGCTTGCAATATTAAAATAATCTTTGTGTTGACTGAGTATGAAGCTCTTATTCTGTACTATTTTGTTTAGCTCAGTGGATAGATTAGCAGGTTTTACACCCTGAAATGTAATAATAATGCATCCCTTGTGGCTACAACAAACCACAACACTGAAGTGTACAGATATAAAAATAGTAAGGGAGCAAGTGTTGTCGTTTACGTGAATTATGACTGTAAAGATCACTGGCTGAAGCCTTGACTACACAAACAGGATGTGTCATGGAGGACACATGGGGGTCTTCCAGCATGAGGAGCTTCCCCCTCACAGCTTCTGTAGGCAGATTTATCATCCAGAGGTTAAGGGTGGGACACCGGCAGAGGAGAGGGAGCTTCAGTGGAGCGGGGGGGCATCAGACTACGTGCAGGCAAGTTTGCTTTCACATGTTTTCTTTTCTTCCCTTTGAAAAACAAGGGGGGGTTTGATGGTTGCTTACCGTGGGCCTAAGTCCATAAAGCTGTGAGGAGAGAGCCGCAGCCACATGTCTGAGGAGTAATGCGATCCCAAGGGGCTGCTGTTAACTTTTATTACTGTAAATACTCTCTATTCGCTTCTGTCTCACACAACCCCTGGCTACTTTTATGTACGGCTTGTGTTTGATTGACCTCCGCGATACACTCAAGGCCCATTTAAACGCACCAGTTTAGACATAAACTGGCACAAAATACACTGCCGTAAAGTAGGTATAAGCTTGCACACAGACAGACACGAATATGGTGTCAGCAAAGGTTTCATAAACATAAGTCCCGTATCAACAAAGTTCCATTTGTTGCATTGCTAACACAGATACCTGTGATGTAAAAGTCTATACAGAGCAGACTGGGAGAGAATAAGGTGTATGCTCAATCACTTGTCCATGAATTTATAGAGACATACTGTACAATACACACGAATAAACATGCACGTGCAACCACACTGAAAATAAAAGCCATTCACTAATTCACGGTACAACACAAGAAGCTCCTGGAAGTTTATATATGGGGAGTCTGTTTGATAGCAGGAGATGTGCATACAGACAGACAGTCAGACAGACAGGGCTGTGTGGGGGAGATCAGTGAGGTAGAGAGCCCTGATTGATAAACTCCCTATCTGGCTATTTACGATCTGGCTGAAGAAGAGGCAGGCTTCGCCAGACAGAAAAGCAATTAATCTGCAAACGAGCTGGGGAACAGCCGGCCTGAGCATTGGAGCCTCCTACCAGCGTCGCTCTGGAGGGGAGATAAGGCTGCAGACGGCTATTTATTGTACATTTTAATTAAGTGCTTGTTAACGCTAGTTATCTTAACAGTCACAAAATTACCGTTGTAATGCATTTAGTTTGAGGAAAAATGGAGAGGGCTGGAGCACTTTATGAAAGCTGGCACAGCTTGCCTTCATTTGAAATCACAGGATAAATTCAGAGGAGGCGGATGCCACAATGATCTAAGCTCAGGCACTAATGGTTATTTAATATGGCCATCAGCGGTCCCAAGTCCCCAGCATACGGCACTCGCACAATAGCCTCCAAACCCTCTTTAACACTTATTTGAGATGACAGGAAAAATGAAACCGTTTGTGCTTTCAATGGAAAAGCAATCATTGGTACATTATACTCCGCTTGCCCTATCATGCTAATGCCGGGTAAAAATGTCACCAAATGTATTTAAAGGGCTGATGGAGTGTTGCCGTTTGATTCCTGCTGCCTGCCTGATTAATAAAAACCTTCAATTTGTATGTAAATGCAACCTGGGGCTCATATCATCTGCACACCTGCACCTGGAGAAAAATAATAAACTCAAGTTTAATGTGGCAATTATGAGAGTTTATGGGGATTGTGGGGAAGAGGGCGGCAGAGGAGAGGCTGGCTTGATGAGAGGGCTCTCAGAGGGGGAGTGTTCCGACCCGGACCAGCCCGCTACAGGAACACCTTGATGCCCAAATATAACCCCAGATCGCAGCGCTTACCACAACATGCACGCCCCCCGCAACACAAGCTGGTAGTAGAGATTGAGGTAGTTCACCGACGTTTTGTTAAAAACAAGAATAACACTTTCGATATTTGCTTTTGCTCTTTTAAATTTCATGTTGGCTGCTCAGTTCTGTACACAATTACCTCATGGTTCTCTCTGTGTAGTACTTGCATTGTGCTCTTGTCAACATAATTATCACCTTTTCCCAACACTTAGCATTTAAAAGAAACATGCCTGGGCCTGTTATCATTCAGCATGTAAATGGTATTGACCTTACGTCAAGCTGGCCATACCCACTCTATCCTTGGTAATTGATTTGTGTATTGTGTTGTGCTTTTCTTTTCTTTTACGTCACACATTCTCAGCCTCACACCCTACTTCCTCCGAGAACAAAGTGAGAGTATTGACTAAATGTGAGAGGAGTAAAGATTACAGAGCAAAGATTAAAGGTGGGTACTGTTGACTGAGTTTGCTGGGGTGGCAGCATGCAGCTTTCACCCACACACTGGGGCTTTGAAGCCAGCTCTGCACTCCCTCCTTCACTGGACTCAGCACTAACATGTCTCACCTGGCCCACTGTAACCTGTCAGGATCAGCACTCTTCAAGCTGGAAGACAGAGGAGAGGAGAGGACCTGCTGAATATTTTGACACAACCCCCCCCCCCCACACACACACACACACACACACACACACACACCTTTGTTTCAGACAATTCTACAGAGATTGAATCAAAACAACAACAGTATTCACAAACTGATGCAACCATCAGTCAGACAGCGAAATAAATGGACAAAAGGGGCTCAAACGACGTGCAAGGACTCTCCGGCATATAAAAAAAATGAACATCTATTAAATGCCTTTTCCATAGATGTTTCATAAGTGCATTACACAAACCCAGGTTTGGGCACCTCAGCTTTGCAGTAACCTCACTAAAGATGATACAACCACACACAGCCCTCACAGGAAAGTGACAAAGACCATGCAAAAAAAAGAAAGAAGGTGCATACAGTGATCTGGAAGAGTGTCAAAAACTTCTGTGGTCTGTATTATGTGGGTGAGTAGACTGGAGCGATGCGGTGAGACGGTGATAATAGTTATCTGCCGAGATGATCTGCTCGGGCATGATAATAGTGCTACAGTGGTGCGCCTGTGAATCAGTACCTTGATGGAGCAGAAGATGTGGGCCCTTATCTCAACTCGGCGTAGAAAAAAAAATCCCCACCTGCCTAATGGCTTTAGACAGCAGCCATTCGGCCCTGCTAATCTTCTGTCTCTCTGCAAATAACTTTCTGTGCTGTATGAAGATTGGATTTTACAGATCACAACGGCAAGGCAATGCATTCACTCAGCTGTACTTCTCATGAGAAACGTATCGTGATCTCTAATAATATTCTGTATACGGCTTCAGCCAAGCGCTACCTTTAAATGCGATGCCGTATTAATATTAATATTTATGGACTGTGGAGGAGCGCAAGCCGTCTGAGGGTACGAGCAGAACAAACTTCCATTAATTCCTATGGAGGGGAAAGTCCAAATTAATTCCTATTCACATTTTAATGCCTTTATGCTAATGCTGGTTCAGAGGGAAAGGACGGTGAACCCACAGGAGGAGGAGGGTTAAAGTTGACTTGTGCACCTGAGAAATCTCACTTCACACAGGGAAATTGGCTGAAAGAGCTTATATGGCAGCTACCATTTACAGAATTCACACACAGTCTCTGGCCCATATTTTATTCCAAAGTATTCAAAGATTGCAGCTGTTCTATTAATGTTGCTACATCACTACATTTTACTGGGGGTAAAACCAAAAGTGAGCACACATAAAACGTTGGTTATAATCGCTTTTTGCACAGAAAAATATCGTCAAAGTAAGGTGAAAGTTAAATCTGCCAGTTTTTCTGTAATATGCGAGGATGTTTACAACAGAGAGTCTGTCTTGCTTCTTCGAAGCCTTTAAGTATTGTCGTTTCATTCCCAGATCTCAGCAGTTAACCCGGATGAGTACAATGTTGTTATTACCAACAGAAATGGTGGCCAAAACCGTGAAAATAAAACCGGAAATATCTTTTAAGTTGGAATGCAACAAATGATGCGTTATCACCAAAACACTAATCCGATGCAGAAACAATTTCTAGACCCCATCTGCCTTAATCATCTGATCAGGAATTCCAACACCGAGTCAACTCCCCTGTGTCCCACAGGGAAAATCCAAGTCTATCCGTTCTGGTTTGTCTGGACTGGTTAATGTGGTGCTGAGCAGAGGCAAACACAAATAGATTGCACTGGTAGCAATTGTGCCCCCCTCCACCCCACTGTGTTACAGCTGTTATCATTACATATTTACTTGGAGGACAAGCGCGTGCTCCCTCCAGATAGGCCCCTATCAGTAAATGTCTATGTTGTGACACCTGGAGGGTAATTGTCATTAATTGCACTCATTTGGATGGCAGGTCAGGGCAACTGAAGCGCAGGTGTTTGGGACGAAACATGATTATTCCCATCCAAGGAACGGGAGGGTGGGAAAGAATGATTTTGCCATTGTGGAAGGCCCCACACATAACGACTGTCCATTTTTCTGGTTTTATCACACATTAGCGGGTAATTGGGGCTCAAAAAAAAAGAAAAAAGAAAAGTGGGGAGAATGTCATCATCATTATTCGCTGCTTTCCTCCATTTCCTCCATTCATAGAGGAGATGGAGCACTCTATCAGTTTAGAATGGGCAAATTTAAACCACGGAGATGACTGCAGTGACTGGACAGTCAAAGCATCGGCCGCTTAACTGTTATACAGCACATCACACCAACGGGGGCAATAGTTCCTGTACAGAAATGCCTTCACGAAATGAGATTTTAATAACGTCAAATTGAATTGTTGTTGTACCTCAGACTTGTATCCTATGTCATCATTTGGAAAACAAATTTCGTCTGAGCTTTGGAAAAAAAAAAGCCTTCAAATCTAGAAGACTCAACTCTCAGTGTGTTAGTCACAGACTCACTGTCTGGAGGGAGGTGTTACCAAGATGGCGCCCAATTGAGCCTTAAGAGACCTTGGTGTCAGCAAAATTTACGAGACCCATATCCATGGTTCAAATGAGTTTAATTGAAAAGTGAAGACCTTAAAACATCAGTCTTTTATCTCCTAGCCATTCATCTGTTTGACTCTATCATTATCGGATTACCTTGTTATCAAGCTATATCATGACTCAGCCGCTTTGAATGTAAAGCAATTACCAGACGTCATGTTCACGTCTAAGGCTAAATCAGTATGCTTTAAAAGCCAGTCTCGCCATTGACTGCAGTAGTATTGAAGCACACAACTTACATATTTCACAGTGCATAACAATCTTATTTTACAATTCGAAGCTCAGTCGTTTCTCTCCCCTGCTGTTGCTGTTTATCTGCATTTACCCTGAGACTGACATGAGTGTGACATTGACACACACTCCTTAGGCTGTGATGTTTTCTTATTTTTCTTGTGATGGAAACAACAAAAGAGCCATTTAAGACTCAAAACGACAACTAAGCCTGTCACTGTGTGTGTGTGTGTGTGTGTGTGTGTGTGTGTGTGTGTGTGTGTGTGTGTGTGTGTGTGTGTGTGTATATGTGTATGTGTGTGTACCCCACATGGGCGGAGTGCAGACACCAGGCGCAAACATCCTCAATCTGTCCTAATAGCACAGCAGTATACAAAGCACAGACTTCAAATATAACAGCCAAGCTACATTCCCTTATAAAAACACTTTACCGTCGCTATGATAATTTACCCAGCAACATGTGCCCTCCACAAGAGCAAACACCAAGGGATACCAATGTGTGTGTGTTGGCTGACAAAAATACACAGCAGCAGCTGGGCCCCATGTTTGAAGGCCTGCCCTCCACACACCATAGCTCAACATCGAGGTACACTGTGACTTCTAGACTAGTTAGTGAAAGGAGGAGATCGAGGGTGGGCCTGAACTTGTGTATGCAGGTGTTTGTGCCAAATTAGATGTTAATCACTACCTTCAGCATGGATTTTCTCCCAAACCTATGCCTTTTTGACTAACAGTGTAGCAAAAAGAGATAAGCTTGTCTTGTAACACACAGAACACCATTAACACCATCAACTTTTATAGTTTAGAGATGATGGGAGGGTCTATTCTAGGTCAGTCTGACATAAAAAATAAAAATAATAACAGTAATATTCGTGAGTTTCGCTCCCATGCCAGATATCATTGTGTCTGAGTGAGTGTCACATAAGCCATCCCCCATTAGTGTCCAATACCTGCTGCACATCTCCCTTCTGTCCACCTGAGCTGTGGAGACTAATACAGGGGAACCTGAGGCTGGTAGTGCCAGAGCCTGCCTGCCAAAGCCTCAGAGAAGACAGATGGCATCCGGAAATCAATAACCTCACACAACATCACCCATTTTGTGAACAAATGAATTTGCTTTGACAGAATGTGTATGAGCGATCGGGTGACCTGCTCTCTTCCTATCTGAACATCCTCCCCTCCCCTCCCCAAGCGCACAGTTATTTATGGCAGTTGGGCCCTATGCTCCTGTGTGCTTTGATGTTTAATTCAAGGACCCACAACCAGGCAGGGAGGAGAGCGTGGGTGTGTTGGGAACTCACCGGGGCTCAGGAGCTCAGGAACTCTGATTTCCTACAAATATTCCGCATGTTGCTCACAGTGGTCTCTGTGACTGCTGAGGAGTTACTCCTTGCAGGGCCTGAATGTGTGGGGAAGATGACCAGACTGAGGCCGATACCATAACAACTTTTGAATGTATCTTGTGAGCTTGACATTCTGGAAAGTGTTCCTAAAACACCCTCACCCTGAGGTCTCTATGGTACGAGGTACGACTATGTGGTCGGTGTTCGCTCCAATCAAAGCCAAGTATTGTCTGCTCTATCATCGAACAGCAGTGTTTAACTGTCAGACCTTCAGTACTTCCACTACACTCTCACTATTTCTAACCTCCACTATATCTTTCTCCCCCTCACCTACTTTATCTCTCCTTCTCACTCTCTCTTTCTCCTTACTGGACGCTCGCTGAGATTTATTCCAGCTAAGAGCAGCTCCAGCGAGGGGCTGGTGTTAGCAATTTATGGTTTAATAAGACTTACATAAGTCTTGCAGGTGTGCTTTACGTCCCCCACCCGAGCCCATTTGGAGGATTTATGGAAGGCCTTTGGATTGCTGGCTGATTTAGAAGTCCTCTTTCCTGTCTCTGGCCTGTCCGGGCCACCACACAGACACCCTAGACGTCTAGCCTGACCGGCCAAATGTTCGTCAGACCGGGGTCTGGCTGGGGACACATCTGCCAAAGAAACACAGACACCTTAGTAAAACCATGTCTGGGCCGAGTACAGGTGTGTGATATACTGTTCATAAACCCAGGTAATGGTACATTGGTGTTGGCCACCTTGTTAATGTAAGCACTGAGATACAAATCAGAGTGACATATAGGCTAGACTGGAGGTGTCCCACTGGAA